>NC_045720.1:38561019-38764447 GCF_009834535.1 Camelus ferus | reverse complement strand
ACTATAAAACCGAGTTTGATCTAGTATCTCACCATATATATGTATGGAGTGGAATTTGCAACTGAAAGAATCTTTGTGTTCCCAACAAGCTAGTTGAATGACGGCTTTCACACACACTTATCTCTCAGAACTGAGCATGTTGAGAGACGTTCGTTCATCCAGCACAAGGGAACGGTTTACAGGAGAAACTTTTACTCTTGTTTCTCAGTCTGTTTCCTAGTGCCGGTTTGAAGTTCCTACAGGTTTACTGTAAAAATCGTGTTGGAGTTAATACCACCCCATATATATGTATACAATTGAGTTTACAACTGAAAATTGTCTTTGTTTTCCCCACAAACTAGGTGAAGCACGGCTTTCACACACACGTATCTCTCAGAACTGAGCATGTGGAGAGACGTTCGTTCATCTAGCACAAAAGGAATGGGTTGCAGGGGAAACATTTACTCTGGTCCTTAAATCTGTTTCCTAGTGCCGGTTTGAAGTTCCTGCAGGTTTAACTGTAAAATCGTGTTGGAGCTAATACCTCCCCTTATATATGTATAGAATTGAGTTTACAACTGAAAATTGACTTTGTTTTCCCCACAAACTAGGTGAAGCACGGCATTCACACACACGTATCTCTCAGACTGAGCATGTGGAGAGACGTTCTTTCATCTAGTACAAAGGGAACGGGTTGGAGGAGAAATTTTACTCTGGTTTCTCAGTCTTTTTCCTAGTTCCTTTTTGAAATTCCTGCAGATTTCACTGTAAAACCGATTTGGAACTAGTACCTCCCCATATATATGTATGGAGTGGAGATTTCAACTAAAAAGAAAATGTGTTCCCAACAACCTAGGTGAAGGACCGCATTCACACACACTTATCTCTCTGAACTGAGCATGTGGAGAGACGTTCTTTCATCTAGCACAAAAGGAACGGGTTGCAGGGGAAACATTTACTCTGGTCTCTCAGTCTTTTTCCTAGTGCCGGTTTGATGTTCCTGCAGTTTTCACTGTAAAAACGAGTTGGAGCTAATACCACACCATATATAAGTATGGAGTACATTTTGGAACTCAAAACAATCTTTGTGTTCCCAACAAGCTAGGTGAAAGACGGCTTTCACACACACTTATCTCTGAGAACTGAGCATTTGGAGAGACGTTCGTACTTCTAGCACAAAGGGAACGGTTTGCAGGAGAAACTTTTTCTCTGGTTTCTCAGTATGTTTCCAGTGCCGATTTGTATTTCCTGCATTTTTCACTGTAAAATCGATTTGGAGCTAGTACCTCCCCTTATATATGTATAGAATTGAGGTTTCAACTGAAAATTGACTTTGTTTTCCCAACAAACTAGGTGAAGTACGTCATTCACACACACGTATCTCTCAGAACTGACCATGTGGATAGACGTTCGTTCATTTAGCACAAGGGGAACGGGTTGCAGGAGAAATTTTACTCTGGTTTCTCAGTCTGTTTCCTAGTGCCGGTTTGAAATTCCTGCAGATTTCACTGTAAAACCGATTTGGAACTAGTACCTCCCCATATATATGTATGGAGTGGAGATTTCAACTAAAAAGAAAATGTGTTCCCAACAACCTAGGTGAAGGACCGCATTCACACACACTTATCTCTCTGAACTGAGCATGTGGAGAGACGTTCTTTCATCTAGCACAAAAGGAACGGGTTGCAGGGGAAACATTTACTCTGGTCTCTCAGTCTGTTTCCTAGTGCCGGTTTGATGTTCCTGCAGTTTTCACTGTAAAAACGAGTTGGAGCTAATACCACACCATATATAAGTATGGAGTACATTTTGGAACTGAAAACAGTCTTTGTGTTCCCAGCAAGCTAGGTGAAAGACGGCTTTCACACACACTTATCTCTCAGAACTGAGCATGTGGAGAGTCGTTCATTCATCTAGCACAAAGGCATCGGGTTGTAGGGGAAACTTTTACTCCTTTTCTCAGTCTGTTTTCTAGTGCCGCTTTGAACTTCCTGCCTTTTTCAGTATAAAACAATTTTGGAGCTAGTTCATCACACTATATGTGTATGGATTGATCTTTGCAACTGAAAAGAAACTTTGTGTTCCCAACAATCTAGGTGAAGTACGCCTTTCACACACAGTTATCTCTCAGAACTGAGCACGTGGAGAGACGTTCATTCGTCTAGCACAAAGGGAACCGTTTGCAGGTGAAACTATTACTCTGGTTTCTCAGTCTGTTTCCTAGTGCCGGTTGGAAGTTCCTGCAGTTTTCACTGTAAAAAAGAGTTGGAGCTAGTATCTCCCCATATATATGTATGGAGTGGTGTATGCAACTGAAAAAATACTTTGTGTTCCCAACAAGCTAGGAGAAGAACGGCTTTCAAGCACACATATCTGTCAGAAATGAGCATGTGGATAGACATTCATTCATCTAGCACAAAGGGAACATTTTGCTGGAGAAACTTTTAGTGTGGTTTCTCAGTCTGTTTCCTAGTGCCGGTTTGAAGTTCCTGCAGTTTTCACTGTAAAACCGTCTTGAAGCTAGTAAAACCCCATATTTATTTATGGAGTGGAGTTTACAAATGAAAAGTAACTTTTTGTCTCAACAATTTATGTGAAGTACGGCTTTCTCACACACATATCTCAGAACTTAGCATGTGGAGATACTTTCGTTCTTGTAGCACTAATGGAACGGTTTGCAAGGAAAATTTTCTCTGTTTTCTCAGTCATTTTCCTAGAGCCTGCTTGAATTTCCTGCAGTTTTCAATTTAAAACCGAGATGGAGCTAGTACTTACCCATATATATTTATGGAGTCGAGTTGGCAAATAAAAAGAAACTTTGTGTTCCCAACAAGCTAGGTGAAGGACGGCTTTCACACACACTTATCCTACAGAACTGAGCATTTGGAGAGACGCCGGTTCATTTAGTACATAGGGAAAGTGTTGCCGGAGAAAATTTTACTCTGGTTCTTAGTCTGTTCCTAGTGCCAGTTTGAACTCCTGCATTTTTCACTGTAAAACAGATTTGGAGCTAGTACCTCCCCATATATATAAATGGAGTGGAGTTTGAAAGTGAAAAATTACTGTTTTCCCATCAAGCTAGTTGAAGGAATACTTTCACACACATTTATCTCTCAGAACTGAGCATGTAGACAGACGTTCGTTCATCTAGCACAAATGGAACGGGTTACAGGGGAAAATTTTACTCTGGTTTCTCAGTCTGTTTCCTATTGCCGGTTAGAAGTTCCTGCACTTTTCACTGTAAAACGGAGATGGAGGTAGTACGTCCCCATATATATGTATGGAGTGGAGTTTGCAACTGAAAAGAAACTTTGAGTTCCCAACAAGCTAGGTGAAGGACGGCATTCACACACACTTAATTCTCAGAACTGAGCATTTGGAGAGACATTCATTCTTCTAGCACAAAGGGAACGGGTTTCAGGGGAAACATTACCTCCCATCTCTCAGTCTGTTTCCTAGTGCCGGTTTGAAGTTCCTGCAGTTTTCATGGTAAAACCGAGTTGGAACTAGTACCTCCCCATATATATGTATGGAGTGGAGTTTTCAACTAAAAAGAAAATGTGTTCCCAACAACCTAGGTGAAGGACGGCATTCACACACACTTATCTCTCTGAACTGAACATGTGGAGAGACGTTCGTTCATCTAGCACAAATGGAACGGGTTTCAGGGGAAACATTACCTCTGGTCTCTCAGTCTGTTTCCTAGTGCCGGTTTGAAGTTCCTGCAGGTTTAACTGTAAAATCGTGTTGGAGCTAATACCTCCCCATATATATGTATAGAATTGAGTTTACAACTGAAAATTGACTTTGTTTTCCCCACAAACTAAGTGAAGCACGTCATTCACACACACGTATCTCTCAGAACTGAGCATGTGGAGAGACGTTCCTTCATCTAGTACAAAGGAACGGGTTGCAGGAGAAATTTTACTCTGGTTTCTCAGTCTGTTTCCTATTGCCTGTATGAAGTTCCTCCAGTTGTCACTGTAAAAGCGTGTTGGAGCTAGTAACTTCCGTATACAAATGTATGGAGTGCAGTTTGCAACTGAAAGAATCTTTGAGTTCCCAACAAGCTAGTTGAATGACGGCTTTCACACACACTTATCTCTCAGAACTGAGCATGTTGAGAGACGTTCGTTCATCCAGCACAAAGGGAACGGTTTACAGGAGAAACTTTTACTCTTGTTTCTCAGTCTGTTTCCTAGTGCCAGTTTGATGTTTCTGCAGTTTTCACTGTAAAAATGGTTTGGAGCTAATACCACACCATATATAAGTATGGATTACATTTTGCAACTGAAAAGAATCTTTGTGTTCCCAACAAGCTAGGTGAAGGACGGCTTTCACACACACTTATCTCTCAGAACTGAGCATGTGGAGAGTCGTTCATTCATCTAGCACAAAGGCATCGGTTTGTAGGGGAAACTTTTACTCCTTTTCTCAGTCTGTTTTCTAGTGCCGGTTTGAACTTCCTGCAGTTTTCAGTATAAAACCGTTTTGGAGCTAGTACATCACCGTATATGTGTATGGATTGGAGTTTGCAACTGAAAAGAAACATTGTGTTCCCAACAATCTAGGTGAAGGACGGCATTCACACACAGTTATCTCTCAGAACTGAGCATGTGGATAGACGTTCATTCATCTAGCAGAAAGGGAACCGTTTGCAGGTGAAACTATTACTCTGGTTTATCAGTCTGTTTCCTAGTGCCGGTTTGAATTTCCTGCAGTTTTCACTGTACAACCGAGTTGGAGCTAGTACCTACCCATAAATATATTTATGGAATGGTGTTTACCACTGAAAGAGAACTTTGTGTTCCCAACAAGCTATATGAAGGAATTCTTTCACACACAATTATCTCTCAGAACTGAGCATGTGGAGAGACGTTCCTTCTTCTAGCACAAATGGAACGGGTTTCAGGGGAAACATTACCTCCAGTCTCTCAGTCTGTTTCCAAGTGCCTGTTTGAAGTTCCTGCAGTTTTCAGGGTAAAACCGAGTTGGAACTAGTACCCCCCCATGTATATGTATGGAGTGGAGTTTTCAAGTAAAAAGAAAATGTGTTCCCAACAACCTAGATGAAGGACGGCATTCACACACACTTATCTCTCTGAACTGAACATGTGGAGAGACGTTCGTTCATCTAGCACAAATGGAACGGGTTGCAGGGGAAACATGTACTATGGTCTCTCAGTCTATTTCCTAGTGTCGGTTTGAAATTCCTGCAGGTTTAACTGTAAAATCGTGTTGGAGCTAATACCTCCCCATATATATGTATAGAATTGAGTTTACAACTGAAAATTGACTTTGTTTTCCCCACAAACTAGGTGAAGCACGTCATTCACACACACGTATCTCTCAGAACTGAGCATGTGGAGAGACGTTCCTTCATCTAGTACAAAGGGAACGGTTGCAGGACAAATTTTACTCTGATTTCTCAGTCTTTTTCCTAGTGCCTTTTTGAAGTTCCTGCAGTTTTCACTATAAAACCGAGTTTGATCTAGTATCTCACCATATATATGTCTGGAGTGGAATTTGCAACTGAAAGAATCTTTGTGTTCCCAACCAGCTAGTTGAATGACGGCTTTCAAACACACTTAACTCTCAGAACTGAGCATGTGGTGAGACGTTCGTTCATCCTGCACAAAGGAACGGGTTGTAGGAGGAACTTTTACTCTCGTTTCTCAGTCTGTTTCCTATTGCCGGTATGAAGTTCCTGCAGTTTTCACTGTAAAAGCGTGTTGGAGCTAGTAACTTCCGTATACATATGTATGGAGTGGAGATTGCAACTGAAAAGAAACTTTGTGTTCCCAACAAGCTAGGTGAAGAATGGGTTTCACACACACTTATCTCTCAGAACTGAGCATGTTGAGAGACGTTCGTTCATCAAGCACAAAGGGAACTGTTTGCAGGAGAAACTTTTACTCTGGTTTCTCAGACTGATTCCTAGTGCCGTTTTGAATTTCCTGCAGTTTTTCACTATAATACCGAGATGGAGCTAGTATGTACCCAGCTATAATTATGGAGTGGATTTTGCAAATGAAAAGAATCTTTGTGTTCCAACAAGCTAGGTGAAGGATGGCTTTCGCACATACTTATCTCTCAGTATTTAGCATGTGGAAAGACGTTCGTTCATCTAGCACAAAAGGAACGGGTTGCGGGAGAAACGTTTACTCTGGTCCTTAGATCTGTTTCCTAGTGCCGGTTTGAAGTTCCTGCAGGTTTAACTTTAAAATCCTGTTGGAGCTAATACCTCCCAATATTTATGTATAGAATTGTGTTTACAACCTAAAATTGACTTTGTTTTCCCCACAAACTAGGTGAAGCACGGCATTCACACACACGTATCTCTCAGAACTGAGCATGTGGGGAGACTTCCCTTCATCTAGCACAAAGGGAACGGGTTGGAGGAGAAATTTTACTCTGGTTTCTCAGTCTTTTTCCTAGTGCCTTTTTGAAGTTCCTGCAGTTTTCACTATAAAACCGAGTTTGATCTAGTATCTCACCATATATATGTATGGAGTGGAATTTGCAACTGAAAGAATCTTTGTGTTCCCAACAAGCTAGTTGAATGACGGCTTTCACACACACTTATCTCTCAGAACTGAGCATGTTGAGAGACGTTCGTTCATCCAGCACAAAGGGAACGGTTTACAGGAGAAACTTTTACTCTTGTTTCTCAGTCTGTTTCCTAGTGCCGGTTTGAAGTTCCTACAGGTTTTACTGTAAAATCGTGTTGGAGTTAATACCACCCCATATATATGTATACAATTGAGTTTACAACTGAAAATTGTCTTTGTTTTCCCCACAAACTAGGTGAAGCACGGCTTTCACACACACGTATCTCTCAGAACTGAGCATGTGGAGAGACGTTCGTTCATCTAGCACAAAAGGAACGGGTTGCAGGGGAAACATTTACTCTGGTCCTTAAATCTGTTTCCTAGTGCCGGTTTGAAGTTCCTGCAGGTTTAACTGTAAAATCGTGTTGGAGCTAATACCTCCCAATATTTATGTATAGAATTGAGTTTACAACTAAAAATTGACTTTGTTTTCCCCACAAACTAGGTGAAGCACGGCATTCACACACACGTATCTCTCAGAACTGAGCATGTGGAGAGACGTTCCTTCATCTAGCACAAAGGGAACGGGTTGCAGGAGAAATTTTACTCTGGTTTCTCAGTCTTTTTCCTAGTGTCTTTTTGAAGTTCCTGCAGTTTTCACTATAAAACCGAGTTTGATCTAGTATCTCACCATATATATGTATGGAGTGGAATTTGCAACTGAAAGAATCTTTGTGTTCCCAACAAGCTAGTTGAATGACGGCTTTCAAACACACTTAACTCTCACAACTGAGCATGTGGTGAGACGGTCGTTCATCCAGCACAAAGGAACTGGTTGTAGGAGGAACTTTTACTCTCGTTTCTCAGTCTGTTTCCTATTGCCTGTATGAAGTTCCTGCAGTTTTCACTGTAAAAGCGTGTTGGAGCTAGTAACTTCCGTATACATATGTATGGAGTGGAGTTTGCAACTGAAAGAATCTTTGTGTTCCCAACAAGCTAGTTGAATGACGGCTTTCACACACACTTACCTCCCAGAACTGAGCATGTTGAGAGACGTTCGTTCATCCAGCACAAAGGGAACGGTTTACAGGAGAAACTTTTACTCTTGTTTCTCAGTCTGTTTCCTAGTGCCGGTTTGATGTTCCTGCAGTTTTCACTGTAAAAACGTGTTGGAGCTTATACCACACCATATATAATTATGGAGTACATTTTGCAACTGAAAGCAATCTTTGTGTTCCCAACAAGCTAGTTGAAGCACGGCTTTCACACACACTTATGTCTCAGAACTGAGCATGTGGAGAGTCGTTCATTCATCTAGCACAAAGGCATCGTTTTGTAGGGGAAACTGTTACTCCTTTTCTCAGTCTGTTTTCTAGTGCCGGTTTGAACTTCCTGCAGTTTTCAGTATAAAACCGTTTTTGAGCTAGTACATCACCGTATATTTGTATGGATTGGAGTTTGCAACTGAAAAGAAACATTGTGTTCCCAACAATCTAGGTGAAGGACGGCTTTCACACACAGTTATCTCTCAGAAATGAGCATGTGGAGAGACGTTCATTCATCTAGCAGAAAGGGAACCGTTTGCAGGTGAAAATATTACTCTGGATTCTCAGTCTGTTTCCTAGTGCCGGTTTGAAGTTCCTGCAGTTTTCACTGTAAAAAAGAGTTGGATCAAGTATCTCCCCATATATATGTATGGATTGGAGTTTGCAACTGAAAAAATACTTTGTGTTTCCAACAAGCTAAGTGAAGGACGGCTTTCACACACACGTATCTCTCAGAAGTGAGCATGTGGAGAGCCTTTCGTTCATCTCGCACAAAGGGAACGTGTTGCTGGAGAAAATTTTTCTCTGGATTCTCACTCTGTTTCTTAGTGACGGTTTGAAGTTCCTGCAGTTTTCACTGTACAACCGAGTTGGAGTTAGTACCTCCCCATATATATTTATGGAATGGTGTTTACCACTGAAAGAGAACTTTGTGTTCCCAACAAGCTATATGAAGGTATTCTTTCACACACAATTCTCTCTCTGTACTGAGCATGTGGAGAGACGTTCCTTCTTCTAGCTATAGGGAACGGGTTTCAGGGGAAACATTACCTCTGGTCTCTCAGTCTGTTTCCTAGTGCCGGTTTGAAGTTCCTGCAGTTTTCAGTGTAAAACCGAGTTGGAACTAGTACCACCCCATATATATATATGGAGTGGAGTTTGCAACTGAAAAGAAACTCTGTATTCCCAACAAGCTAGTTGAAGGGCGTCTTTCACACACAATTATCTCTCAGAACTGAGCATGTGGAGAGTAGTTCATTCATCTAGCACAAATGCATCGGGTTGTAGGGGAAACTTTTACTCCTTTTCTCAGTCTGTTTTCTAGTGCCGGTTTGAACTTCCTGCAGTTTTCAGTATAAAACATTTTTGGAGCTAGTACATCACCGTATATGTGTATGGATTGGAGTTTGCAACAGAAAAGTAACATTGTGTTCCCAACAATCTAGGTGAAGTACTGCTTTCACACACAGTTATCTCTCAGAAATGAGCATGTGGATAGACGTTCATTCATCTAGCTGAAAGGGAACCGTTTGCAGGTGAAACTATTACTCTGGTTTATCAGACTGTTTCCTAGTGCCTGTTTGAATTTCCTGCAGTTTTCACTGTACAACCGAGTTGGAGCTAGTACTTACCCATATATATTTATGGAATGGTGTTTACCACTGAAAGAGAACTTTGTGTTCCCAACAAGCTATATGAAGGAATTCTTTCACACACAATTCTCTCTCTGTACTGAGCATGTGGAGAGACGTTCCTTCTTCTAGCTAAAGGGAACGGGTTTCAGGGAAACATTACCTCCCGTCTCTCAGTCTGTTTCCAAGTGCCTGTTTGAAGTTCCTGCAGTTTTCAGGGTAAAACCGAGTTGGAACTAGTACCTCCCCATATATATGTATGGAGTGGAGGTTTCAAGTAAAAAGAAAATGTGTTCCCAACAACGTAGGTGAAGGACGGCATTCACACACAATTATCTCTCTGAACTGAACATGTGGAGAGACGTTCGTTCATCTAGCACAAATGGAACGGGTTGCATGGGAAACATGTACTCTGGTCTCTCAGTCTATTTCCTAGTGCCGGTTTGAAGTTCCTGCAGGTTTAACTGTAAAATCGTGTTGGAGCTAATACCTCCCCATATATATGTATAGAATTGGGTTTACAACTGAAAATTGACTTTGTTTTCCCCACATACTAAGTGAAGCACGTCATTAACACACACGTATCTCTCAGAACTGAGCATGTGGAGAGACGTTCCTTCATCTAGTACAAAGGGAACGGGTTGCAGGGGAAATTTTACTCTGGTTTCTCAGTCTTTTTCCTAGTGCCTTTTTGAAGTTCCTGCAGTTTTCACTATAAAACCGAGTTTGATCTAGAATCTCACCATATATATGTGTGGAGTGGAATTTGCAACTGAAAGAATCTTTGTGTTCCCAACAAGCTAGTTGAATGACGGCTTTCAAACACATTTAACTCTCAGACCTGAGCATGTGGTGAGACGTTCGTTCATCCTGCACAAAGGAACGGGTTGTAGGAGGAACTTTTACTCTCGTTTCTCTGTCTGTTTCCTATTGCCGGTATGAAGTTCCTGCAGTTTTCACTGTAAAAGCGTGTTGGAGCTAGTAACTTCCGTATACATATGTATGGAGTGGAGATTGCAACTGAAAAGAAACTTTGTGTTCCCAACAAGCTAGGTGAAGAATGGGTTTCACACACACTTATCTCTCTGAACTGAGCATGTTGAGAGACGTTCGTTCATCAAGCACAAAGGGAACGGTTTGCAGGAGAAACTTTTACTCTTGTTTCTCAGTCTGTTTCCTAGTGCCAGTTTGATGTTTCTGCAGTTTTCACTGTAAAAATGGTTTGGAGCTAATACCACTCCATATATAAGTATGGATTACATTTTGCAACTGAAAAGAATCTTTGTGTTCCCAACAAGCTAGGTGAAGGACGGCTTTCACACACACTTTTCTCTCAGAACTGAGCATGTGGAGAGTCGTTCATTCATCTAGCACAAAGGCATCGGTTTGTAGGGGAAACTTTTACTCCTTTTCTCAGTCTGTTTTCTAGTGCCGGTTTGAACTTCCTGCAGTTTTCAGTATAAAACCGTTTTGGAGCTAGTACATCACCGTATATGTGTATGGATTGGAGTTTGCAACTGAAAAGAAACATTGTGTTCCCAACAATCTAGTTGAAGGACGGCATTCACACACAGTTATCTCTCAGAACTGAGCATGTGGATAGACGTTCATTCATCTAGCAGAAAGGGAACCGTTTGCAGGTGAAACTATTACTCTGGTTTATCAGTCTGTTTCCTAGTGCCGGTTTGAATTTCCTGCAGTTTTCACTGTACAACCGAGTTGGAGCTAGTACCTACCCATAAATATATTTATGGAATGGTGTTTACCACTGAAAGAGAACTTTGTGTTCCCAACAAGCTATATGAAGGAATTCTTTCACACACAATTATCTCTCAGAACTGAGCATGTGGAGAGACGTTCCTTCTTCTAGCACAAATGGAACGGGTTTCAGGGGAAACATTACCTCCAGTCTCTCAGTCTGTTTCCAAGTGCCTGTTTGAAGTTCCTGCAGTTTTCAGGGTAAAACCGAGTTGGAACTAGTACCCCCCCATGTATATGTATGGAGTGGAGTTTTCAAGTAAAAAGAAAATGTGTTCCCAACAACCTAGGTGAAGGACGGCATTCACACACACTTATCTCTCTGAACTGAACATGTGGAGAGACGTTCGTTCATCTAGCACAAATGGAACGGGTTGCAGGGGAAACATGTACTATGGTCTCTCAGTCTATTTCCTAGTGTCGGTTTGAAATTCCTGCAGGTTTAACTGTAAAATCGTGTTGGAGCTAATACCTCCCCATATATATGTATAGAATTGAGTTTACAACTGAAAATTGACTTTGTTTTCCCCACAAACTAGGTGAAGCACGTCATTCACACACACGTATCTCTCAGAACTGAGCATGTGGAGAGACGTTCCTTCATCTAGTACAAAGGGAACGGTTGCAGGACAAATTTTACTCTGATTTCTCAGTCTTTTTCCTAGTGCCTTTTTGAAGTTCCTGCAGTTTTCACTATAAAACCGAGTTTGATCTAGTATCTCACCATATATATGTCTGGAGTGGAATTTGCAACTGAAAGAATCTTTGTGTTCCCAACCAGCTAGTTGAATGACTGCTTTCAAACACACTTAACTCTCAGAACTGAGCATGTGGTGAGACGTTCGTTCATCCTGCACAAAGGAACGGGTTGTAGGAGGAACTTTTACTCTCGTTTCTCAGTCTGTTTCCTATTGCCGGTATGAAGTTCCTGCAGTTTTCACTGTAAAAGCGTGTTGGAGCTAGTAACTTCCGTATACATATGTATGGAGTGGAGATTGCAACTGAAAAGAAACTTTGTGTTCCCAACAAGCTAGGTGAAGAATGGGTTTCACACACACTTATCTCTCAGAACTGAGCATGTTGAGAGACGTTCGTTCATCAAGCACAAAGGGAACTGTTTGCAGGAGAAACTTTTACTCTGGTTTCTCAGACTGATTCCTAGTGCCGTTTTGAATTTCCTGCAGTTTTTCACTATAATACCGAGATGGAGCTAGTATGTACCCAGCTATATTTATGGAGTGGATTTTGCAAATGAAAAGAATCTTTGTGTTCCAACAATCTAGGTGAAGGATGGCTTTCGCACATACTTATCTCTCAGTATTTAGCATGTGGAAAGACGTTCGTTCATCTAGCACAAAAGGAACGGGTTGCGGGAGAAACGTTTACTCTGGTCCTTAGATCTGTTTCCTAGTGCCGGTTTGAAGTTCCTGCAGGTTTAACTTTAAAATCCTGTTGGAGCTAATACCTCCCAATATTTATGTATAGAATTGTGTTTACAACCTAAAATTGACTTTGTTTTCCCCACAAACTAGGTGAAGCACGGCATTCACACACACGTATCTCTCAGAACTGAGCATGTGGAGAGACTTCCCTTCATCTAGCACAAAGGGAACGGGTTGGAGGAGAAATTTTACTCTGGTTTCTCAGTCTTTTTCCTAGTGCCTTTTTGAAGTTCCTGCAGTTTTCACTATAAAACCGAGTTTGATCTAGTATCTCACCATATATATGTATGGAGTGGAATTTGCAACTGAAAGAATCTTTGTGTTCCCAACAAGCTAGTTGAATGACGGCTTTCACACACACTTATCTCTCAGAACTGAGCATGTTGAGAGACGTTCGTTCATCCAGCAAAAAGGGAACGGTTTACAGGAGAAACTTTTACTCTTGTTTCTCAGTCTGTTTCCTAGTGCCGGTTTGAAGTTCCTACAGGTTTTACTGTAAAATCGTGTTGGAGTTAATACCACCCCATATATATGTATACAATTGAGTTTACAACTGAAAATTGTCTTTGTTTTCCCCACAAACTAGGTGAAGCACGGCTTTCACACACACGTATCTCTCAGAACTGAGCATGTGGAGAGACGTTCGTTCATCTAGCACAAAAGGAACGGGTTGCAGGGGAAACATTTACTCTGGTCCTTAAATCTGTTTCCTAGTGCCGGTTTGAAGTTCCTGCAGGTTTAACTGTAAAATCGTGTTGGAGCTAATACCTCCCAATATTTATGTATAGAATTGAGTTTACAACTAAAAATTGACTTTGTTTTCCCCACAAACTAGGTGAAGCACGGCATTCACACACACGTATCTCTCAGAACTGAGCATGTGGAGAGACGTTCCTTCATCTAGCACAAAGGGAACGGGTTGCAGGAGAAATTTTACTCTGGTTTCTCAGTCTTTTTCCTAGTGTCTTTTTGAAGTTCCTGCAGTTTTCACTATAAAACCGAGTTTGATCTAGTATCTCACCATATATATGTATGGAGTGGAATTTGCAACTGAAAGAATCTTTGTGTTCCCAACAAGCTAGTTGAATGACGGCTTTCAAACACACTTAACTCTCACAACTGAGCATGTGGTGAGACGGTCGTTCATCCAGCACAAAGGAACTGGTTGTAGGAGGAACTTTTACTCTCGTTTCTCAGTCTGTTTCCTATTGCCTGTATGAAGTTCCTGCAGTTTTCACTGTAAAAGCGTGTTGGAGCTAGTAACTTCCGTATACATATGTATGGAGTGGAGTTTGCAACTGAAAGAATCTTTGTGTTCCCAACAAGCTAGTTGAATGACGGCTTTCACACACACTTACCTCCCAGAACTGAGCATGTTGAGAGACGTTCGTTCATCCAGCACAAAGGGAACGGTTTACAGGAGAAACTTTTACTCTTGTTTCTCAGTCTGTTTCCTAGTGCCGGTTTGATGTTCCTGCAGTTTTCACTGTAAAAACGTGTTGGAGCTTATACCACACCATATATAATTATGGAGTACATTTTGCAACTGAAAGCAATCTTTGTGTTCCCAACAAGCTAGTTGAAGGACGGCTTTCACACACACTTATGTCTCAGAACTGAGCATGTGGAGAGTCGTTCATTCATCTAGCACAAAGGCATCGGTTTGTAGGGGAAACTGTTACTCCTTTTCTCAGTCTGTTTTCTAGTGCCGGTTTGAACTTCCTGCAGTTTTCAGTATAAAACCGTTTTTGAGCTAGTACATCACCGTATATTTGTATGGATTGGAGTTTGCAACTGAAAAGAAACATTGTGTTCCCAACAATCTAGGTGAAGGACGGCTTTCACACACAGTTATCTCTCAGAAATGAGCATGTGGAGAGACGTTCATTCATCTAGCAGAAAGGGAACCGTTTGCAGGTGAAAATATTACTCTGGATTCTCAGTCTGTTTCCTAGTGCCGGTTTGAAGTTCCTGCAGTTTTCACTGTAAAAAAGAGTTGGATCAAGTATCTCCCCATATATATGTATGGATTGGAGTTTGCAACTGAAAAAATACTTTGTGTTTCCAACAAGCTAAGTGAAGGACGGCTTTCACACACACGTATCTCTCAGAAGTGAGCATGTGGAGAGCCCTTCGTTCATCTCGCACAAAGGGAACGTGTTGCTGGAGAAAATTTTTCTCTGGATTCTCACTCTGTTTCTTAGTGACGGTTTGAAGTTCCTGCAGTTTTCACTGTACAACCGAGTTGGAGCTAGTACCTCCCCATATATATTTATGGAATGGTGTTTACCACTGAAAGAGAACTTTGTGTTCCCAACAAGCTATATGAAGGTATTCTTTCACACACAATTCTCTCTCTGTTCTGAGCATGTGGAGAAACGTTCCTTCTTCTAGCTATAGGGAACGGGTTTCAGGGGAAACATTACCTCTGGTCTCTCAGTCTGTTTCCTAGTGCCGGTTTGAAGTTCCTGCAGTTTTCAGTGTAAAACAGAGTTGGAACTAGTACCACCCCATATATATATATGGAGTGGAGTTTGCAACTGAAAAGAAACTCTGTATTCCCAACAAGCTAGTTGAAGGGCGTCTTTCACACACAATTATCTCTCAGAACTGAGCATGTGGAGAGTAGTTCATTCATCTAGCACAAATGCATCGGGTTGTAGGGGAAACTTTTACTCCTTTTCTCAGTCTGTTTTCTAGTGCCGGTTTGAACTTCCTGCAGTTTTCAGTATAAAACCTTTTTGGAGCTAGTACATCACCGTATATGTGTATGGATTGGAGTTTGCAACAGAAAAGTAACATTGTGTTCCCAACAATCTAGGTGAAGTACTGCTTTCACACACAGTTATCTCTCAGAAATGAGCATGTGGATAGACGTTCATTCATCTAGCTGAAAGGGAACCGTTTGCAGGTGAAACTATTACTCTGGTTTATCAGACTTTTTCCTAGTGCCTGTTTGAATTTCCTGCAGTTTTCACTGTACAACCGAGTTGGAGCTAGTACTTACCCATATATATTTATGGAATGGTGTTTACCACTGAAAGAGAACTTTGTGTTCCCAACAAGCTATATGAAGGAATTCTTTCACACACAATTCTCTCTCTGTACTGAGCATGTGGAGAGACGTTCCTTCTTCTAGCTAAAGGGAACGGGTTTCAGGGAAACATTACCTCCCGTCTCTCAGTCTGTTTCCAAGTGCCTGTTTGAAGTTCCTGCAGTTTTCAGGGTAAAACCGAGTTGGAACTAGTACCTCCCCATATATATGTATGGAGTGGAGGTTTCAAGTAAAAAGAAAATGTGTTCCCAACAACGTAGGTGAAGGACGGCATTCACACACAATTATCTCTCTGAACTGAACATGTGGAGAGACGTTCGTTCATCTAGCACAAATGGAACGGGTTGCATGGGAAACATGTACTCTGGTCTCTCAGTCTATTTCCTAGTGCCGGTTTGAAGTTCCTGCAGGTTTAACTGTAAAATCGTGTTGGAGCTAATACCTCCCCATATATATGTATAGAATTGGGTTTACAACTGCAAATTGACTTTGTTTTCCCCACATACTAGGTGAAGCACGTCATTAACACACACGTATCTCTCAGAACTGAGCATGTGGAGAGACGTTCCTTCATCTAGTACAAAGGGAACGGGTTGCAGGAGAAATTTTACTCTGGTTTCTCAGTCTTTTTCCTAGTGCCTTTTTGAAGTTCCTGCAGTTTTCACTATAAAACCGAGTTTGATCTAGAATCTCACCATATATATGTGTGGAGTGGAATTTGCAACTGAAAGAGTCTTTGTGTTCCCAACAAGCTAGTTGAATGACGGCTTTCAAACACATTTAACTCTCAGACCTGAGCATGTGGTGAGACGTTCGTTCATTCTGCACAAAGGAACGGGTTGTAGGAGGAACTTTTACTCTCGTTTCTCTGTCTGTTTCCTATTGCCGGTATGAAGTTCCTGCAGTTTTCACTGTAAAAGCGTGTTGGAGCTAGTAACTTCCGTATACATATGTATGGAGTGGAGATTGCAACTGAAAAGAAACTTTGTGTTCCCAACAAGCTAGGTGAAGAATGGGTTTCACACACACTTATCTCTCAGAACTGAGCATGTTGAGAGACGTTCGTTCATCAAGCACAAAGGGAACGGTTTGCAGGAGAAACTTTTACTCTTGTTTCTCAGTCTGTTTCCTAGTGCCAGTTTGATGTTTCTGCAGTTTTCACTGTAAAAATGGTTTGGAGCTAATACCACACCATATATAAGTATGGATTACATTTTGCAACTGAAAAGAATCTTTGTGTTCCCAACAAGCTAGGTGAAGGACGGCTTTCACACACACTTATCTCTCAGAACTGAGCATGTGGAGAGTCGTTCTTTCATCTAGCACAAAGGCATCGGTTTGTAGGGGAAACTTTTACTCCTTTTCTCAGTCTGTTTTCTAGTGCCGGTTTGAACTTCCTGCAGTTTTCAGTATAAAACCGTTTTGGAGCTAGTACATCACCGTATATGTGTATGGATTGGAGTTTGCAACTGAAAAGAAACATTGTGTTCCCAACAATCTAGGTGAAGGACGGCATTCACACACAGTTATCTCTCAGAACTGAGCATGTGGATAGACGTTCATTCATCTAGCAGAAAGGGAACCGTTTGCAGGTGAAACTATTACTCTGGTTTATCAGTCTGTTTCCTAGTGCCGGTTTGAATTTCCTGCAGTTTTCACTGTACAACCGAGTTGGAGCTAGTACCTACCCATAAATATATTTATGGAATGGTGTTTACCACTGAAAGAGAACTTTGTGTTCCCAACAAGCTATATGAAGGAATTCTTTCACACACAATTATCTCTCAGAACTGAGCATGTGGAGAGACGTTCCTTCTTCTAGCACAAATGGAACGGGTTTCAGGGGAAACATTACCTCCAGTCTCTCAGTCTGTTTCCAAGTGCCTGTTTGAAGTTCCTGCAGTTTTCAGGGTAAAACCGAGTTGGAACTAGTACCCCCCCATGTATATGTATGGAGTGGAGTTTTCAAGTAAAAAGAAAATGTGTTCCCAACAACCTAGGTGAAGGACGGCATTCACACACACTTATCTCTCTGAACTGAACATGTGGAGAGACGTTCGTTCATCTAGCACAAATGGAACGGGTTGCAGGGGAAACATGTACTATGGTCTCTCAGTCTATTTCCTAGTGTCGGTTTGAAATTCCTGCAGGTTTAACTGTAAAATCGTGTTGGAGCTAATACCTCCCCATATATATGTATAGAATTGAGTTTACAACTGAAAATTGACTTTGTTTTCCCCACAAACTAGGTGAAGCACGTCATTCACACACACGTATCTCTCAGAACTGAGCATGTGGAGAGACGTTCCTTCATCTAGTACAAAGGGAACGGTTGCAGGACAAATTTTACTCTGATTTCTCAGTCTTTTTCCTAGTGCCTTTTTGAAGTTCCTGCAGTTTTCACTATAAAACCGAGTTTGATCTAGTATCTCACCATATATATGTCTGGAGTGGAATTTGCAACTGAAAGAATCTTTGTGTTCCCAACCAGCTAGTTGAATGACGGCTTTCAAACACACTTAACTCTCAGAACTGAGCATGTGGTGAGACGTTCGTTCATCCTGCACAAAGGAACGGGTTGTAGGAGGAACTTTTACTCTCGTTTCTCAGTCTGTTTCCTATTGCCGGTATGAAGTTCCTGCAGTTTTCACTGTAAAAGCGTGTTGGAGCTAGTAACTTCCGTATACATATGTATGGAGTGGAGATTGCAACTGAAAAGAAACTTTGTGTTCCCAACAAGCTAGGTGAAGAATGGGTTTCACACACACTTATCTCTCAGAACTGAGCATGTTGAGAGACGTTCGTTCATCAAGCACAAACGGAACTGTTTGCAGGAGAAACTTTTACTCTGGTTTCTCAGACTGATTCCTAGTGCCGTTTTGAATTTCCTGCAGTTTTTCACTATAATACCGAGATGGAGCTAGTATGTACCCAGCTATATTTATGGAGTGGATTTTGCAAATGAAAAGAATCTTTGTGTTCCAACAAGCTAGGTGAAGGATGGCTTTCGCACATACTTATCTCTCAGTATTTAGCATGTGGAAAGACGTTCGTTCATCTAGCACAAAAGGAACGGGTTGCGGGAGAAACGTTTACTCTGGTCCTTAGATCTGTTTCCTAGTGCCGGTTTGAAGTTCCTGCAGGTTTAACTTTAAAATCCTGTTGGAGCTAATACCTCCCAATATTTATGTATAGAATTGTGTTTACAACCTAAAATTGACTTTGTTTTCCCCACAAACTAGGTGAAGCACGGCATTCACACACACGTATCTCTCAGAACTGAGCATGTGGAGAGACTTCCCTTCATCTAGCACAAAGGGAACGGGTTGGAGGAGAAATTTTACTCTGGTTTCTCAGTCTTTTTCCTAGTGCCTTTTTGAAGTTCCTGCAGTTTTCACTATAAAACCGAGTTTGATCTAGTATCTCACCATATATATGTATGGAGTGGAATTTGCAACTGAAAGAATCTTTGTGTTCCCAACAAGCTAGTTGAATGACGGCTTTCACACACACTTATCTCTCAGAACTGAGCATGTTGAGAGACGTTCGTTCATCCAGCACAAAGGGAACGGTTTACAGGAGAAACTTTTACTCTTGATTCTCAGTCTGTTTCCTAGTGCCGGTTTGAAGTTCCTACAGGTTTTACTGTAAAATCGTGTTGGAGTTAATACCACCCCATATATATGTATACAATTGAGTTTACAACTGAAAATTGTCTTTGTTTTCCCCACAAACTAGGTGAAGCACGGCTTTCACACACACGTATCTCTCAGAACTGAGCATGTGGAGAGACGTTCGTTCATCTAGCACAAAAGGAACGGGTTGCAGGGGAAACATTTACTCTGGTCCTTAAATCTGTTTCCTAGTGCCGGTTTGAAGTTCCTGCAGGTTTAACTGTAAAATCGTGTTGGAGCTAATACCTCCCAATATTTATGTATAGAATTGAGTTTACAACTAAAAATTGACTTTGTTTTCCCCACAAACTAGGTGAAGCACGGCATTCACACACACGTATCTCTCAGAACTGAGCATGTGGAGAGACGTTCCTTCATCTAGCACAAAGGGAACGGGTTGCAGGAGAAATTTTACTCTGGTTTCTCAGTCTTTTTCCTAGTGTCTTTTTGAAGTTCCTGCAGTTTTCACTATAAAACCGAGTTTGATCTAGTATCTCACCATATATATGTATGGAGTGGAATTTGCAACTGAAAGAATCTTTGTGTTCCCAACAAGCTAGTTGAATGACGGCTTTCAAACACACTTAACTCTCACAACTGAGCATGTGGTGAGACGGTCGTTCATCCAGCACAAAGGAACTGGTTGTAGGAGGAACTTTTACTCTCGTTTCTCAGTCTGTTTCCTATTGCCTGTATGAAGTTCCTGCAGTTTTCACTGTAAAAGCGTGTTGGAGCTAGTAACTTCCGTATACATATGTATGGAGTGGAGTTTGCAACTGAAAGAATCTTTGTGTTCCCAACAAGCTAGTTGAATGACGGCTTTCACACACACTTACCTCTCAGAACTGAGCATGTTGAGAGACGTTCGTTCATCCAGCACAAAGGGAACGGTTTACAGGAGAAACTTTTACTCTTGTTTCTCAGTCTGTTTCCTAGTGCCGGTTTGATGTTCCTGCAGTTTTCACTGTAAAAACGTGTTGGAGCTTATACCACACCATATATAATTATGGAGTACATTTTGCAACTGAAAGCAATCTTTGTGTTCCCAACAAGCTAGTTGAAGGACGGCTTTCACACACACTTATGTCTCAGAACTGAGCATGTGGAGAGTCGTTCATTCATCTAGCACAAAGGCATCGGTTTGTAGGGGAAACTGTTACTCCTTTTCTCAGTCTGTTTTCTAGTGCCGGTTTGAACTTCCTGCAGTTTTCAGTATAAAACCGTTTTTGAGCTAGTACATCACCGTATATTTGTATGGATTGGAGTTTGCAACTGAAAAGATACTTTGAGTTCCCAACAAGCTAGGTCAATGACGGATTTCACACACACTTAACTCTCAGAACTGGGCATGTGGAGAGACATTCATCATTCTAGCACAAAGGGAACGGTTTGCAGGAGAAACTTTTTCTCTGGTTTCTCAGTCTGATTCCTAGTGCCGTTTTGAATTTCCTACAATTTTTCACTGTAATACCGAGTTGGAGCTAGTATCTACCCAGCTATATTTATGGAGTGGATTTTGCAATAGAAAAGAAACTTTGTGTTCCCAACAAGCTAGGTGAAGTACGGCTTTCACACATACTTATCTCTCAGTACTGAGCATGTGGAGAGACGTTCGTTCATCTAGCACTCAGGGAACGGTTTGCAGTTGAAACTTTTACTGTGGTTTTTCAGTCTGTTTCCTAGTGCCTGTTTGAAGTTCCTGCAGTTTTCACTATAAAACCGTGTGTGATCTAGTATCTCATCATTTATATTTATGGAGTGGAATTTGCAACTGAAAGAATCTTTGTGTTCCCAACAAGCTAGTTGTATGACGGCTTTCAAACACACTTAACTCTCAAAACTGAGCATGTGGAGGGACATTCTTTCTTCTAGCACAAAGGGAACGGTTTGAATAGGAACTTTTACTCTGGTTTCTCAGTCTGTTTCCTAGTGCCGGTTTGAAGTTCCTGCAGTTTTCACTGTAAAACAGAGTTGGAGCTAGTATCTCCCCATATATATGTACGGAGTGGTGATTGCAACTGAAAAGCAACTATGTGTTCCCAACAAGCTAGCTGAAGGACGGCTTTCACACCCAATTATCTCACAGAACTGAGCATTTGGAGGGACGTTCGTTCATCTAACACAAAGGGAACGTGTTGCAGGGGAAACTTTAACTCGGGTTTCTCAGTCTGTTTCAGAGTTCCGGTTTAAATTTCCTGCAGTTTTTACTGTAAAACCGGTTTGGAGCTAATACCTCCCCATATATATGTATGGAGTGGAGTTTGCAACTGAAAAGAATATATGTGATCACAACAAGCTAGGTGAAGGACGGCTTTCACACACACGTATCTCTCAGACCTGAGCATGTGGAGAGACTTTCGTTCATCTCGCACAAAGGGAACGGGTTGAATGGGAAACTTTTACTCTTGTTTCTCAGTCAGTTTCCAAGAGCCGAGTTGAAATTCCTGCAGTTTTCACTGTAAAACCGTGTTGAGCTCTTACCACCCCATATATATGTATGGAGTGGAGTTTGCAACTGAATAGAAACTTTGGGTTCCCAACAAGCTAAGTGAAGGACGGCTTTCACACACACGTATCTTTCAGAACTGAGCATGTGGAGAGACTTTCGTTCATCTCGCACAAAGGGAACGGGTTGCAGGGGAAAATTTTTCTCTGGATTTTCACTCTGTTTCTTAGTGCCGGTTTGAAGTTCCTGAATTTTTCACTGTAAAACCGTGTTGGAGCTAGTACCTCCCCATATATATTTATGGAATGGTGTTTACCACTGAAAGAGAACTTTGTGTTCCCAAGAAGCTATATGAAAGAATTCTTTCACACACAATTCTCTCTCTGTACTGAGCATGTGGAGAGACGTTCCTTCTTCTAGCTAATGGGAACGGGTTTCAGGGGAAACATTACCTCTGGGCTCTCAGTCTGTTTCCTAGTGCCGGTTTGAAGTTCCTGCAGTTTTCACTGTAAAACCGTTTTGGAACTAGTACCTCCCCATATATATGTATGAATTGGGGTTTGCAACTGAAAAGAAACTCTGTGTTCCCAACAAGGTATGTGAAGGACGTCTTTCACACACAATTATCTCTCAGAACTGAGCATGTGGAGAGTCGTTCATTCATCTAGCACAAAGGCATCGGGTTGTAGGGGAAACTTTTTCTCCTTTTCTCAGTCTGTTTTCTAGTGCCGGTTTGAACTTCCTGCATTTTTCAGTATAAAACTGTTTTGGAGCTAGTACATCACCGTATGTGTGTATGGATTGGAGTTTGCAACTGAAAAGAAACTTTGTGTTCCCAACAATCTAGGTGAAGGACAGCTTTCACACACAGTTATCTCTCAGAACTGAGCATGTGGAGAAACGTTCATTCATCTAGCAGAAAGGGAACCGTTTGCAGGTGAAACTATTACTCTGGTTTCTCAGTCTGTTTCCTAGTGCCGGTTGGAAGTTCCTGCAGTTTTCACTGTAAAAAAGAGTTGGAGCTAGTATCTCCCAATATCTATGTATGGATTGGTGTTTGCAACTGAAAAAATACTTTGTGTTCCCAACAAGCTAGGTGAAGAAAGGCTTTCACGCACAAATATCTCTCAGAAATGAGCATGTGGATAGACGTTCGTTCATCTAGCACAAAGGGACCGGGTTGCAGGGGAAACTTTACTCCCTTTTCTCAGTATGTTTACAAGTGCCGGTTTGAACTTCCTGCAGTTTTCAGTGTAAAACCATGTTGGAGCTTGTACCACCCCGTGTATATGTATGGAGTGGAGATAGCAACTGAAAAGAAACTTTGTGTTAACAACAAGCTAGATGAAGGACGGCTTTCCCACACACTTATCTCTCAGAACTTAGCATGTGGAGAGACGTTCGTTCATCTAGCACAAAGGGAACGGTTTGCAGGGCAAAGTTTTACTCTGGTTTCTCAGTCTGTTTCCTATTGCCGGTTTGATGTTCCTGCAGGTTTCAATGTAAAACCGTGTTGGATCTATTACCACCCCATATACATGTATGCAGAATATTTTGCAAATGAAAATAATCTTTGTGTTCCAAACAAGCTATGTGAAGGACGGCTTTCACAAACAATTATCTCTCAGAACTGAACATGTGAAGAGACGTTCGTTCATCTAGCACAAAGGGAACATTTTGCTGGAGAAACTTTTAATCTGGTTTCTCAGTCTGTTTCCTAGTGCCGGTTTGAAGTTCCTGCAGTTTTCACTGTAAAACCGTGTTGGAGCTAGTACCTCCCCATATATATGTATAGAAAAGGGTTTACAACTTAAAATTGACTTTGTTTTCCCACAAACTATGTGAAGCATGGCATTCACACACACGTATCTCTCAAAACTGAGCATGTGGATAGACGTTCCTTCATGTATTACAAAGGGAACGGGTTGCAGGAGAAATTTTACTCTGGTTTCTCAGTCTTTTTCCTAGTGCCTTTTTGAAGTTCCTGCCGTTTACAATATAAAACCGAGTTTGATCTAGTATCTCACCATATATATGTATGGAGTGGAATTTGCAACTGAAAGGATCTTTGTGTTCCCAACAAGCTAGTTGAATGATGGCTTTCAAACACACTTAACTCTCAGAACTTAGCATGTGGTGAGACTTTCGTTCATCCTGCACAAAGAACGAGTTGTAGGAGGAACTTTTACTCTCGTTTCTCAGTCTGTTTCCTATTGCCTGTATGAAGTTCCTGCGGTTTTCACTGTAAAAGCGTGTTGGAGCTAGTAACTACCGTATACATATGTATGCAGTGGAGTTTGCAACTGAAAAGAAACTTTGCGCTCCCAACAAGCTAGCTGAAGGACGGCTTTCACACACACTTATCTCTCAGAACTGAGCATGTGGAAAGTCGTTCATTCATCAAGCACAAAGGCATCGGGTTGTAGGGGAATCTTTTACTCCTTTTCTCAGTCTGTTTTCTAGTGCCGGTTTGAACTTCCTGCAGTTTTCAGTGTAAAACCAGGTTGGAGCTAGTACCACCCTGTATATATGTAGGAGTGAAGATAGCAACTGAAAAGAAACTTTGTGTTAACAACAAGCTAGGTGAAGGACGGCTTTCACACCCACTTATCTCACAGAACTGAGCATTTGGAGAGACGTTCGTTCATGTAACACAAAGGGAACGTGTTGCAGGGGAAACATTTACTCTGGTCTCTCAGTCTGTTTCCTAGTGCCGGTTTGAAGTTCCTGCAGTTTTCACTGTAAAAAAGATTTGAAGCTAGTATCTCCCCATATATATGTATGGAGTGGTGTTTGCAACTGAAAAATTACTTTGTGTTCCCAACAAGCTAAGTGAAGGACGGCTTTCACACACACGTATCTCTCAGAACTGAGCATTTGAGAGCATTTCGTTCATCTCGCACAAAGGGAACGTGTTGCTGGAGAAAATATTTCTCTGGATTCCCACTCTGTTTCTTAGTGCCGGTTTGAATTTCCTGCAGTTTTCACTGTACAACCGAGTTGGAGCTAGTACATCCCCATATATATTTATGGAATGGTGTTTACAACTGAAAGAGAACTTTGTGTTCCCAACAAGCTATATGAAGGAATTCTTTCACACACAATTCTCTCTCTGTACTGAGCATGTGAAGAGATGTTCCTTCTTCTAGCTAAAGGGAACGGATTTCAGGGGAAACATTACCTCTGGTCTCTCAGTCTGTTTCCTAGTGCCGGTTTGGATTTCCTGCAGTTTTCACTGTAAAACCGAGTTGGAACTTGTACCACCCTATATATATGTATGGAGTGGAGTTTTCAACTATAAAGAAAATGTGTTCCCAACAACCTAGGTGAAGGACGGCATTCACACACACTTATCTCTCTGAATTGAACATGTGGAGAGACGTTCGTTCATCTAGCACAAAAGGAACGGTTTGCAGGGGAAACATTTACTCTGGTCTCTAGTCTGTTTCCTAGTGCCGGTTTGAAGTTCCTGCAGTTTTCACTGTAAAAAAGAGTTGGAGGTAGAATCTCCCCATATATATGTATGGAGTGGTGTTTGCAACGGAAAAAATACTTTGTGTTCCCAACAAGCTAGGTGAAGAACGGCTTTCACGCATACATATCTCTCAGAAATGTGCATGTGGATAGACGTTCGTTCATCTAGCACAAAGGGACCGCGTTGCAGGGGAAACTTTACTCCCTTTTCTCAGTATGTTTACAAGTGCCGGTTTGAAGCTCCTGCAGTTTTCACTGTAAAACAGAGTTGGAGCTATTATCTCCCCATATATATGTATTTAGTGGGGTTTGCAACTGAAAAGCAACTATGTGTTCCCAACAAGCTAGCTGAAGGACGGCTTTCACACCCAATTATCTCACAGAACTGAGCATTTGGATAGACGTTCGTTCGTCTAACACAATGGGAACGTGTTGCAGGGGCAAATTTTACTCGGGTTTCTCAGTCTGTTTCAGAGTGCTGGTTTGAATTTCCTGCAGTTTTTACTGTAAAACCGATGTGGAGCTAATATCTCCCCATATATATGTATGGATTGGAGTTTGCAACTGAAAAAAATATATGTGATCACATCAAGCTAGGTGAAGGACTGCTTTCACACACTCGTATCTCTCAGAACTGAGCATGTGGAGAGACTTTCGTTCATCTCGCACAAATGGAACGGGTTGAAGGGGAAACTTTTACTCTTGTTTCTCAGTCTGTTTCCAAGTGCCGAGTTGAAATTCCTGCAGTTTTCACTGTAAAACCGAGTTGAGCTCTTACCACCCCTTATATATGTATGGAGTGGAGTTTGCAACTGAAAAGAAATTTGTGTTCCCAACAAGCTAAGTGAAGGCCGGCTTTCACACACACGTATCTCTCAGAACTGAGCATGTGGAGAGACTTTCGTTCATCTCGCACAAAGGGAACGGGTTGCAGGGGAAAATTTTTCCCTGGATTCTCAGTCTGTTTCTTAGTGCCGGTTTTAAGTTCCTGCAGTTTTCACTGTACAACTGAGTTGGAGCTAGTACCTCCCCATATATATATATGGAATGGTGTTTAACACTGAAAGAGAACTTTGTGTTCCCAAAAAGCTATATGAAGGAATTCTTTCACACACAATTCTCTCTCTGTACTGAGCATGTGGAGAGACGTTCCTTCTTCTAGCTAAATGGAACGGGTTTCAGGGGAAACATTACCTCTGGTCTCTCAGTCTGTTTCCCAGTGCTGGTTTGAAGTTCCTGCAATTTTTCACTGTAATACCGAGTTGGAGCTAGTACCTACCCAGATATGTTTATGGATTGGAGTTTGCAAATGAAAAGAAACTTTGTGTTCCCAACAAGCTAGGTGAAGGACGGCTTTCACACATACTTATCTCTCAGTACTGAGCATGTGGAGAGACGTTCGTTCATCTAGCACAAAGGGAACTGTTTCCAGTTGAAACTTTTACTCTGGTTTCTCAGTCTGTTTCCTAGTGACGGATTGAATTTCAAGCAGTTTTCACTGTAAAACCGAGTTGGAGAAAGTACTTCCCCATATAAATGTATGGAATGTATTTTGCAACTGAAAAGTAACTTGGTGTTCCGAACAAGCTAGGTGAAGTACGGCTTTCACACACACGTATCTCTCAGAACTGAGCATGTGGAGAGACGTTCGTTCATCTAGCACAAAGGGAACGGTTTGCAGGGGAAACTTTTACTCTGGTTTCTCAGTCTGTTTCCTAGTGCCGGTTTGATGTTCCTGCAGTTTTCACTGTAAAAACGTGTTGGAGCTAATACCACACCATACATAAGTATGGAGTACATTTTGCAAATGAAAAGAATCTTTGTGTTCCCAACAAGCTAGGTGAAAGACGGATTTCACACACAATTAGCTCTCAGAACTGAGCATGTGGAGAGTCGTTCATTCATCTAGCACAAAGGCATCGGGTTGTAGGGGAAACTTTTACTCCTTTTCTCAGTCTGTTTTCTAGTGCAGGTTTGAACTTCCTGCAGTTTTCAGTATAAAACGGTTTTTGAGCTAGTACATCACCGTATATGTGTATGGATTGAAGTTTGCAACTGAAAAGAAACTTTGTGTTCCAAACAATCTAGGTGAAGGACGGCTTTCACACACAGTTATCTCTCAGAACTGAGCATGTGGAGACACGTTCATTCATCTAGCACAAAGGGAACCGTTTGCAGGTGAAACTATTACTCTCGTTTCTCAGTCTGTTTCCTAGTGCCGGTTGGAAGTTCCTGCAGTTTTCACTGTAAAAAAGTGTTGGAGCTAGTATCTCCGCATATATATGTATGGAGTGGTGTTTGCAACGGAAGACAATCTTTGTGTTCCCAAAAAGCTAGATGAAGAACGGCTTTCACGCACACATATCTCTCAGAAATGAGCATGTGGATAGACGTTCGTTCATCTAGCACAAAGGGACCGGGTTGCAGGGGAAACTTTACTCCCTTTTCTCAGTATGTTTACAAGTGCCGGTTTGAACTTCCTGCAGTTTTCAGTGTAAAACCAGGTTGGAGCTAGTATCACCCCGTATATATGTATGGAGTGGACTTTACAAATGAAAAGTAACTTTGTGTTAACAACAAGCTAGGTGAAGGACGGCTTTCACACACACTTATCTCTCAGAACTGAGCATGTGGAGAGACGTTCGTTCATCTAGCACAAAGGGAAAGGTTTGCAGGGGAAAATTTTACTCTTGTTTCTCAGTCTGTTTCCTATTGCCGGTTTGATGTTCCTGCAGGTTTCAATGTAAAACCGTGTTGGAGCTAGTACCACCCCATATATATGTATGCAGAATATTTTGCAAATGAAAAGAATCTTTGTGTTCCCAACAAGCTAGGTGAAGGACGGCTTTCACACATACTTATCTCTCAGTACTAAGCATGTGGAGAGACGTTCGTTCATCTAGCACAAAGGGAACGGTTTGCAGTTCAAATTTTTACTGTGGTTTCTCAGTCTGTTTCCTAGTGCCAGTTTGAATTTCAAGCAGTTTTCACTGTAAAAACGAGTTGGAGAAAATACTTCCCCATATAAATGTATGGAATGTATTTTGCAACTGAAAAGTAACTTGGTGTGCCGAAGAAGCTAGGTGAAGGACGGCTTTCACACACAATTATCTCTCAGAACTGAGCATGTGGAGAGACGTTCGTCCATCTAGTACAAAGGGAACGGGTTGCAGGAAAAACTTTTTCTCTGGTTTCTCAGTCTGTTTATTAGTGCCGGTTTGAAGTTCCTGCAATTTTCACTTTAAAACCGAGTTGGAGCTGGAACCTACTCATATATATACATGGCGTGGTGTTTGCAACTGAAAAGAAAGTTTGTGTTCCCAACAAGCTAAGTGAAGGACGGTTTTCACACACACTTATCTCTCAGAACTGAGCATGTGGAGAGACGTTCGTTCATCTAGCACAAAGAAACGGTTTCCAGGAGAATATTTTACTCTGGTTTCTCAGTCTGTTTCCTAGTGCCGGGTTGAAGTTCCTGCAGTTATCACTGTAAAATAAACTTGGAGATATTACATCCCCATGTATTTGTATGAAGTGTAGTTTGCCACTGAAAAGAAACTTTGTGTTCCCAACAATTTAGTTGAATGTCGGCTTTCACACCCACGCATCACTCACAACAGAGCATGTGGAGAGACGTTCGTTCATCTAGCACAAAGGGATCGGTTTACAGGGGAACCTTTTACTCTGGTTTCTCAGTCTGTTTCCTAGTGCCGGTTTGATGTTCCTGCAGTTTTCACTGTAAAAACTTGTTGGAGCTAATACCACACCATACATAAGTTTGGAGTACATTTTACAACTGAAAAGAATCTTTGTGTTCCCAACAATCTAGGTGAAGGACGGCTTTCACACACAATTATCTCTCAGAACTGAGCATGTGGAGAGTCGTTCATTCATCTAGCACAAAGGCATCGTGTTGTAGGGGAAACTTTTACTCCTTTTCTCAGTCTGTTTTCTAGTGCCGGTTTGAACTTCCTGAAGTTTTCAGTATAAAAGAATTTTGGAGCTAGTACATCACCGTATATGTGTATGGATTGGAGTTTGCAACTGAAAAGTATCTTTGTGTTCCAAACAATCTAGGTGAAGGACGGCTTTCACACACAGTTATCTCTCAGAACTGAGCATGTGGAGACACGTTCATTCATCTATCACAAAGGGAACCGTTTGCAGGTGAAATTATTTCTCTCGTTTCTCAGTCTGTTTCCTAGTGCCGGTTGGAAGTTCCTGCAGTTTTCACTGTAAAAAAGAGTTGGAGCTAATATCTCCCCATATATATGTATGGAGTGGTGTTTGCAACGGAAAAAATACTTTGTGTTCCCAACAAGCTAGGTGAAGAACGGCTTTCACGCATACATATCTCTCAGAAATGAGCATGTGGATAGACGTTCGTTCATCTAGCACAAAGGGACCGCGTTGCAGGGGAAACTTTACTCCCTTTTCTCAGTATGTTTACAAGTGCCGGTTTGAAGTTCCTGCAGTTTTCACTGTAAAACAGAGTTGGAGCTATTATCTCCCCATATATATGTATTTAGTGGGCTTTGCAACTGAAAAGCAACTATGTGTTGCCAACAAACTAGCTGAAGGACGGCTTTCACACCCAATTATCTCACAGAACTGAGCATTTGGAGAGACGTTCGTTCGTCTAACACAATGGGAACGTGTTGCAGGGGAAACTTTTACTCGGGTTTCTCAGTCTGTTTCAGAGTGCCGGTTTGAATTTCCTGCAGTTTTTACTGTAAAACCGATGTGGAGCTAATACCTCCCCATATATATGTATGGATTGGAGTTTGCAACTGAAAAGAATATATGTGATCACATCAAGCTAGGTGAAGGACGGCTTTCACACACAATTATCTCTCAGAACTGAGCATGTGGAGAGACGTTCGTCCATCTAGTACAAAGGGAACGGGTTGCAGGAAAAACTTTTTCTCTGGTTTCTCAGTCTGTTTATTAGTGCCGGTTTGAAGTTCCTGCAATTTTCACTTTAAAACCGAGTTGGAGCTGGAACCTACTCATATATATACATGGCGTGGTGTTTGCAACTGAAAAGAAAGTTTGTGTTCCCAACAAGCTAAGTGAAGGACGGTTTTCACACACACTTATCTCTCTGAATTGAACATGTGGAGAGACGTTCGTTCATCTAGCACAAAAGGAACGGTTTGCAGGGGAAACATTTACTCTGGTCTCTAGTCTGTTTCCTAGTGCCGGTTTGAAGTTCCTGCAGTTTTCACTGTAAAAAAGAGTTGGAGGTAGAATCTCCCCATATATATGTATGGAGTGGTGTTTGCAACGGAAAAAATACTTTGTGTTCCCAACAAGCTAGGTGAAGAACGGCTTTCACGCATACATATCTCTCAGAAATGTGCATGTGGATAGACGTTCGTTCATCTAGCACAAAGGGACCGCGTTGCAGGGGAAACTTTACTCCCTTTTCTCAGTATGTTTACAAGTGCCGGTTTGAAGCTCCTGCAGTTTTCACTGTAAAACAGAGTTGGAGCTATTATCTCCCCATATATATGTATTTAGTGGGGTTTGCAACTGAAAAGCAACTATGTGTTCCCAACAAGCTAGCTGAAGGACGGCTTTCACACCCAATTATCTCACAGAACTGAGCATTTGGATAGACGTTCGTTCGTCTAACACAATGGGAACGTGTTGCAGGGGCAAATTTTACTCGGGTTTCTCAGTCTGTTTCAGAGTGCTGGTTTGAATTTCCTGCAGTTTTTACTGTAAAACCGATGTGGAGCTAATATCTCCCCATATATATGTATGGATTGGAGTTTGCAACTGAAAAAAATATATGTGATCACATCAAGCTAGGTGAAGGACTGCTTTCACACACTCGTATCTCTCAGAACTGAGCATGTGGAGAGACTTTCGTTCATCTCGCACAAATGGAACGGGTTGAAGGGGAAACTTTTACTCTTGTTTCTCAGTCTGTTTCCAAGTGCCGAGTTGAAATTCCTGCAGTTTTCACTGTAAAACCGAGTTGAGCTCTTACCACCCCTTATATATGTATGGAGTGGAGTTTGCAACTGAAAAGAAATTTGTGTTCCCAACAAGCTAAGTGAAGGCCGGCTTTCACACACACGTATCTCTCAGAACTGAGCATGTGGAGAGACTTTCGTTCATCTCGCACAAAGGGAACGGGTTGCAGGGGAAAATTTTTCCCTGGATTCTCAGTCTGTTTCTTAGTGCCGGTTTTAAGTTCCTGCAGTTTTCACTGTACAACTGAGTTGGAGCTAGTACCTCCCCATATATATATATGGAATGGTGTTTAACACTGAAAGAGAACTTTGTGTTCCCAAAAAGCTATATGAAGGAATTCTTTCACACACAATTCTCTCTCTGTACTGAGCATGTGGAGAGACGTTCCTTCTTCTAGCTAAATGGAACGGGTTTCAGGGGAAACATTACCTCTGGTCTCTCAGTCTGTTTCCCAGTGCTGGTTTGAAGTTCCTGCAATTTTTCACTGTAATACCGAGTTGGAGCTAGTACCTACCCAGATATGTTTATGGATTGGAGTTTGCAAATGAAAAGAAACTTTGTGTTCCCAACAAGCTAGGTGAAGGACGGCTTTCACACATACTTATCTCTCAGTACTGAGCATGTGGAGAGACGTTCGTTCATCTAGCACAAAGGGAACTGTTTCCAGTTGAAACTTTTACTCTGGTTTCTCAGTCTGTTTCCTAGTGACGGATTGAATTTCAAGCAGTTTTCACTGTAAAACCGAGTTGGAGAAAGTACTTCCCCATATAAATGTATGGAATGTATTTTGCAACTGAAAAGTAACTTGGTGTTCCGAACAAGCTAGGTGAAGTACGGCTTTCACACACACGTATCTCTCAGAACTGAGCATGTGGAGAGACGTTCGTTCATCTAGCACAAAGGGAACGGTTTGCAGGGGAAACTTTTACTCTGGTTTCTCAGTCTGTTTCCTAGTGCCGGTTTGATGTTCCTGCAGTTTTCACTGTAAAAACGTGTTGGAGCTAATACCACACCATACATAAGTATGGAGTACATTTTGCAAATGAAAAGAATCTTTGTGTTCCCAACAAGCTAGGTGAAAGACGGATTTCACACACAATTAGCTCTCAGAACTGAGCATGTGGAGAGTCGTTCATTCATCTAGCACAAAGGCATCGGGTTGTAGGGGAAACTTTTACTCCTTTTCTCAGTCTGTTTTCTAGTGCAGGTTTGAACTTCCTGCAGTTTTCAGTATAAAACCGTTTTTGAGCTAGTACATCACCGTATATGTGTATGGATTGAAGTTTGCAACTGAAAAGAAACTTTGTGTTCCAAACAATCTAGGTGAAGGACGGCTTTCACACACAGTTATCTCTCAGAACTGAGCATGTGGAGACACGTTCATTCATCTAGCACAAAGGGAACCGTTTGCAGGTGAAACTATTACTCTCGTTTCTCAGTCTGTTTCCTAGTGCCGGTTGGAAGTTCCTGCAGTTTTCACTGTAAAAAAGTGTTGGAGCTAGTATCTCCGCATATATATGTATGGAGTGGTGTTTGCAACGGAAGAAAATCTTTGTGTTCCCAAAAAGCTAGATGAAGAACGGCTTTCACGCACACATATCTCTCAGAAATGAGCATGTGGATAGACGTTCGTTCATCTAGCACAAAGGGACCGGGTTGCAGGGGAAACTTTACTCCCTTTTCTCAGTATGTTTACAAGTGCCGGTTTGAACTTCCTGCAGTTTTCAGTGTAAAACCAGGGTGGAGCTAGTATCACCCCGTATATATGTATGGAGTGGACTTTACAAATGAAAAGTAACTTTGTGTTAACAACAAGCTAGGTGAAGGACGGCTTTCACACACACTTATCTCTCAGAACTGAGCATGTGGAGAGACGTTCGTTCATCTAGCACAAAGGGAAAGGTTTGCAGGGGAAAATTTTACTCTTGTTTCTCAGTCTGTTTCCTATTGCCGGTTTGATGTTCCTGCAGGTTTCAATGTAAAACCGTGTTGGAGCTAGTACCACCCCATATATATGTATGCAGAATATTTTGCAAATGAAAAGAATCTTTGTGTTCCCAACAAGCTAGGTGAAGGACGGCTTTCACACATACTTATCTCTCAGTACTAAGCATGTGGAGAGACGTTCGTTCATCTAGCACAAAGGGAACGGTTTGCAGTTCAAATTTTTACTGTGGTTTCTCAGTCTGTTTCCTAGTGCCAGTTTGAATTTCAAGCAGTTTTCACTGTAAAAACGAGTTGGAGAAAATACTTCCCCATATAAATGTATGGAATGTATTTTGCAACTGAAAAGTAACTTGGTGTGCCGAAGAAGCTAGGTGAAGGACGGCTTTCACACACAATTATCTCTCAGAACTGAGCATGTGGAGAGACGTTCGTCCATCTAGTACAAAGGGAACGGGTTGCAGGAAAAACTTTTTCTCTGGTTTCTCAGTCTGTTTATTAGTGCCGGTTTGAAGTTCCTGCAATTTTCACTTTAAAACCGAGTTGGAGCTGGAACCTACTCATATATATACATGGCGTGGTGTTTGCAACTGAAAAGAAAGTTTGTGTTCCCAACAAGCTAAGTGAAGGACGGTTTTCACACACACTTATCTCTCAGAACTGAGCATGTGGAGAGACGTTCGTTCATCTAGCACAAAGAAACGGTTTCCAGGAGAATATTTTACTCTGGTTTCTCAGTCTGTTTCCTAGTGCCGGGTTGAAGTTCCTGCAGTTATCACTGTAAAATAAACTTGGAGATATTACATCCCCATGTATTTGTATGAAGTGTAGTTTGCCACTGAAAAGAAACTTTGTGTTCCCAACAATTTAGTTGAATGTCGGCTTTCACACCCACGCATCACTCACAACAGAGCATGTGGAGAGACGTTCGTTCATCTAGCACAAAGGGATCGGTTTACAGGGGAACCTTTTACTCTGGTTTCTCAGTCTGTTTCCTAGTGCCGGTTTGATGTTCCTGCAGTTTTCACTGTAAAAACTTGTTGGAGCTAATACCACACCATACATAAGTTTGGAGTACATTTTACAACTGAAAAGAATCTTTGTGTTCCCAACAATCTAGGTGAAGGACGGCTTTCACACACAATTATCTCTCAGAACTGAGCATGTGGAGAGTCGTTCATTCATCTAGCACAAAGGCATCGTGTTGTAGGGGAAACTTTTACTCCTTTTCTCAGTCTGTTTTCTAGTGCCGGTTTGAACTTCCTGAAGTTTTCAGTATAAAAGAATTTTGGAGCTAGTACATCACCGTATATGTGTATGGATTGGAGTTTGCAACTGAAAAGTATCTTTGTGTTCCAAACAATCTAGGTGAAGGACGGCTTTCACACACAGTTATCTCTCAGAACTGAGCATGTGGAGACACGTTCATTCATCTATCACAAAGGGAACCGTTTGCAGGTGAAATTATTTCTCTCGTTTCTCAGTCTGTTTCCTAGTGCCGGTTGGAAGTTCCTGCAGTTTTCACTGTAAAAAAGAGTTGGAGCTAATATCTCCCCATATATATGTATGGAGTGGTGTTTGCAACGGAAAAAATACTTTGTGTTCCCAACAAGCTATGTGAAGAACGGCTTTCACGCATACATATCTCTCAGAAATGAGCATGTGGATAGACGTTCGTTCATCTAGCACAAAGGGACCGCGTTGCAGGGGAAACTTTACTCCCTTTTCTCAGTATGTTTACAAGTGCCGGTTTGAAGTTCCTGCAGTTTTCACTGTAAAACAGAGTTGGAGCTATTATCTCCCCATATATATGTATTTAGTGGGCTTTGCAACTGAAAAGCAACTATGTGTTGCCAACAAACTAGCTGAAGGACGGCTTTCACACCCAATTATCTCACAGAACTGAGCATTTGGAGAGACGTTCGTTCGTCTAACACAATGGGAACGTGTTGCAGGGGAAACTTTTACTCGGGTTTCTCAGTCTGTTTCAGAGTGCCGGTTTGAATTTCCTGCAGTTTTTACTGTAAAACCGATGTGGAGCTAATACCTCCCCATATATATGTATGGATTGGAGTTTGCAACTGAAAAGAATATATGTGATCACATCAAGCTAGGTGAAGGACTGCTTTCACACACTCGTATCTCTCAGAACTGAGCATGTGGAGAGACTTTCGTTCATCTCGCACAAATGGAACGGGTTGAAGGGGAAACTTTTACTCTTGTTTCTCAGTCTGTTTCCAAGTGCCGAGTTGAAATTCCTGCAGTTTTCACTATAAAACCGAGTTGAGCTCTTACCACCCCATATATATGTATGGAGTGGAGTTTGCAACTGAAAAGAAACTTTGTGTTCCCAACAAGCTAAATGAAGGCCGGCTTTCACACACACGTATCTCTCAGAACTGAGCATGTGGAGAGACTTTCGTTCATCTCGCACAAAGGGAAAGGTTTGCAGGGGAAAATTTTTCCCTGGATTCTCAGTCTGTTTCTTAGTGCCGGTTTTAAGTTCCTGCAGTTTTCACTGTACAACTGAGTTGGAGCTTGTACCTCCCCATATATATATATGGAATGGTGTTTAACACTGAAAGAGAACTTTGTGTTCCCAAAAAGCTATATGAAGGAATTCTTTCACACACAATTCTCTCTCTGTACTGAGCATGTGGAGAGACGTTCCTTCTTCTAGCTAAATGGAACGGGTTTCAGGGGAAACATTACCTCTGGTCTCTCAGTCTGTTTCCTAGTGCCGGTTTGAATTTCCTGCAGTTTTCACTGTAAAAAAGAGTTGGAGCTTGTATCTCCCCATATATATGTATGGAGTGGTGTTTGCAACTGAAAAAATACTTTGTGTTCCCAACAAGCTAAGTGAAGGATGGCTTTCACACACACGTATCTCTCAGAACTGAGCATGTGGAGAGCCTTTCATTCATCTCGCACAAAGGGAACGTGCTGATGGAGAAAATTTTTCTCTGGATTCCCACTCTGTTTCTTAGTGCCGGTTTGAAGTTCCTGCAGTTTTCACTGTACAAACGAGTTGGAGCTAGTACCTCCCCATATATATTTATGGAATGGTGTTTACCACTGAAAGAGTACTTTGTGTTCCCAACAAGCTATATGAAGGAATTCTTTCACACACAATTCTCTCTCTGTACTGAGCATGTGGAGAGACGTTCCTTCTTCTAGCTAAAGGGAACGGGTTTCAGGGGAAACATTACCTCTGGTCTCTCAGTCTGTTTCCTAGTGCCGGTTTGAAGTTCCTGCAGTTTTCACTGTAAAACCGAGTTGGAAGTAGTACCTCCCCATATATATGTATGGAGTGGAGTTTGCAACTGAAAAGAAACTCTGTGTTCCCAACAAGCTAGTTGAAGGACGTCTTTCACACACAAATATCTCTCAGAAATGAGCATGTGGAGAGACGTTCCTTCTTCTAGCACAAAGGGAACGGGTTTCAGGGGAAACATTACCTCTGGTCTCTCAGTCTGTTTCCTAGTGCCGGTTTGGATTTCCTGCAGTTTTCACTGTAAAACCGAGTTGGAACTTGTACCACCCTATATATATGTATGGAGTGGAGTTTTCAACTAAAAAGAAAATGTGTTCCCAACAACCTAGGTGAAGGACGGCATTCACACACACTTATCTCTCTGAATTGAGCATGTGGAGAGACGTTCGTTCATCTAGCACAAAAGGAACGGGTTGCAGGGGAAACATTTACTCTGGTCTCTTGTCTGTTTCCTAGTGCCGGTTGGAAGTTCCTGCAGTTTTCACTGTAAAAAAGAGTTGGAGGTAGAATCTCCCCATATGTATATATGGAGTGGTGTTTGCAACGGAAAAAATACTTTGTGTTCCCAACAAGCTAGGTGAAGAACGGCTTTCACGCATACATATCTCTCAGAAATGAGCATGTGGATAGACGTTCGTTCATCTAGCACAAAGGGACCGCGTTGCAGGGGAAACTTTACTCCCTTTTCTCAGTTTGTTTACAAGTGCCGGTTTGAAGTTCCTGCAGTTTTCACTGTAAAACAGAGTTGGAGCTATTATCTCCCCATATATATGTATTTAGTGGGGTTTGCAACTGAAAAGCAACTATGTGTTCCCAACAAGCTAGCTGAAGGACGGCTTTCACACCCAATTATCTCACAGAACTGAGCATTTGGAGAGACGTTCGTTCGTCTAACACAATGGGAACGTGTTGCAGGGGAAACTTTTACTCGGGTTTCTCAGTCTGTTTCAGAGAGCCGGTTTGAATTTCCTGCAGTTTTTACTGTAAAACCGATGTGGAGCTAATACCTCCCCATATATATGTATGGATTGGAGTTTGCAACTGAAAAGAATATATGTGATCACATCAAGCTAGGTGAAGGACTGCTTTCACACACTCGTATCTCTCAGAACTGAGCATGTGGAGAGACTTTCGTTCATCTCGCACAAATGGAACGGGTTGAAGGGGAAACTTTTACTCTTGTTTCTCAGTCTGTTTCCAAGTGCCGAGTTGAAATTCCTGCAGTTTTCACTGTAAAACCGAGTTGAGCTCTTACCACCCCATATATATGTATGGAGTGGAGTTTGCAACTGAAAAGAAACTTTGTGTTCCCAACAAGCTAAGTGAAGGCCGGCTTTCACACACATGTATCTCTCAGAACTGAGCATGTGGAGAGACTTTCGTTCATCTCGCACAAAGGGAACGGGTTGCAGGTGAAAATTTTTCCCTGGATTCTCAGTCTGTTTCTTAGTGCCGGTTTTAAGTTCCTGCAGTTTTCACTGTACAACTGAGTTGGAGCTAGTACCTCCCCATATATATATATGGAATGGTGTTTAACACTGAAAGAGAACTTTGTGTTCCCAAAAAGCTATATGAAGAATTCTTTCACACACAATTCTCTCTCTGTACTGAGCATGTGGAGAGACGTTCCTTCTTCTAGCTAAATGGAACGGGTTTCAGGGGAAACATTACCTCTCGTCTCTCAGTCTGTTTCCTAGTGCTGGTTTGAAGTTCCTGCAATTTTTCACTGTAATACCGAGTTGGAGCTAGTACCTACCCAGATATATTTATGGATTGGAGTTTGCAAATGAAAAGAAACTTTGTGTTCCCAACAAGCTAAGTGAAGGCCGGCTTTAACACATACTTATCTCTCAGTACTGAGCATGTGGAGAGACGTTCGTTCATCTAGCACAAAGGGAACTGTTTGCAGTTGAAACTTTTACTCTGGTTTCTCAGTCTGTTTCCTAGTGCCGGTTTGAATTTCAAGCAGTTTTCACTGTAAAACCGAGTTGGAGAAAGTACTTCCCCATATAAATGTATGGAATGTATTTTGCAACTGAAAAGTAACTTGGTGTTCCGAACAAGCTAGGTGAAGGACGGCTTTCACACACACGTATCTCTCAGAACTGAGCATGTGGAGAGACGTTCGTTCATCTAGCACAAGGGGAACGGTTTGCAGGGGAAACTTTTACTCTGGTTTCTCAGTCTGTTTCCTAGTGCCGGTTTGATGTTCCTGCAGTTTTCACTGTAAAAACGTGTTGGAGCTAATACCACACCATACATAAGTATGGAGTACATTTTGCAAATGAAAAGAATCTTTGTGTTCCCAACAAGCTAGGTGAAAGACGGATTTCACACACAATTAGCTCTCAGAACTGAGCATGTGGAGAGTCGTTCATTCATCTAGCACAAAGGCATCGGGTTGTAGGGGAAACTTTTACTCCTTTTCTCAGTCTGTTTTCTAGTGCAGGTTTGAACTTCCTGCAGTTTTCAGTATAAAACCGTTTTTGAGCTAGTACATCACCGTATATGTGTATGGATTGAAGTTTGCAACTGAAAAGAAACTTTGTGTTCCAAACAATCTAGGTGAAGGACGGCTTTCACACACAGTTATCTCTCAGAACTGAGCATGTGGAGACACGTTCATTCATCTAGCACAAAGGGAACCGTTTGCAGGTGAAACTATTACTCTCGTTTCTCAGTCTGTTTCCTAGTGCCGGTTGGAAGTTCCTGCAGTTTTCACTGTAAAAAAGAGTTGGAGCTAGTATCTCCGCATATATATGTATGGAGTGGTGTTTGCAACGGAAAAAAAAACTTTGTGTTCCCAAAAAGCTAGATGAAGAACGGCTTTCACGCACACATATCTCTCAGAAATGAGCATGTGGATAGACGTTCGTTCATCTAGCACAAAGGGACCGGGTTGCAGGGGAAACTTTACTCCCTTTTCTCAGTATGTTTACAAGTGCCGGTTTGAACTTCCTGCAGTTTTCAGTGTAAAACCAGGTTGGAGCTAGTATCACCCCGTATATATGTGTGGAGTGGACTTTACAAATGAAAAGTAACTTTGTGTTAACAACAAGCTAGGTGAAGGACGGCTTTCACACACACTTATCTCTCAGAACTGAGCATGTGGAGAGACGTTCATTCATCTAGCACAAAGGGAAAGGTTTGCAGGGGAAACTTTTACTCTTGTTTCTCAGTCTGTTTCCTATTGCCGGTTTGATGTTCCTGCAGGTTTCAATGTAAAACCGTGTTGGAGCTAGTACCACCCCATATATATGTATGCAGAATATTTTGCAAATGAAAAGAATCTTTGTGTTCCAAACAAGCTATGTGAAGGACGGCTTTCACAAACAATTATCTCTCAGAACTGAGCATGTGGAGAGACGTTCCTTCTTCTAGCTAAAGGGAACGGGTTTCAGGGGAAACATTACCTCTGGTCTCTCAGTCTGTTTCCTAGTGCCGGTTTGAAGTTCCTGCAGTTTTCACTGCAAAACCGAGTTGGAAGTAGTACCTCCCCATATATATGTATGGAGTGGAGTTTGCAACTGAAAAGAAACTCTGTGTTCCCAACAAGCTAGTTGAAGGACGTCTTTCACACACAAATATCTCTCAGAAATGAGCATGTGGAGAGACGTTCCTTCTTCTAGCACAAAGGGAACGGGTTTCAGGGGAAACATTACCTCTGGTCTCTCAGTCTGTTTCCTAGTGCCGGTTTGGATTTCCTGCAGTTTTCACTGTAAAACCGAGTTGGAACTTGTACCACCCTATATATATGTATGCAGTGGAGTTTTCAACTAAAAAGAAAATGTATTCCCAACAACCTAGTTGAAGGACGGCATTCACACACACTTATCTCTCTGAATTGAGCATGTGGAGAGACGTTCGTTCATCTAGCACAAAAGGAACGGGTTGCAGGGGAAACATTTACTCTGGTCTCTAGTCTGTTTCCTAGTGCCGGTTTGAAGTTCCTGCAGTTTTCACTGTAAAAAAGAGTTGGAGGTAGAATCTCCCCATATATATGTATGAAGTGGTGTTTGCAACGGAAAAAATACTTTGTGTTCCCAACAAGCTAGGTGAAGAACGGCTTTCACGCATACATATCTCTCAGAAATGAGCATGTGGATAGACGTTCGTTCATCTAGCACAAAGGGACCGCGTTGCAGGGGAAACTTTACTCCCTTTTCTCAGTATGTTTACAAGTGCCGGTTTGAAGTTCCTGCAGTTTTCACTGTAAAACAGAGTTGGAGCTATTATCTCCCCATATATATGTATTTAGTGGGGTTTGCAACTGAAAAGCAACTATGTGTTCCCAACAAGCTAGCTGAAGGACGGCTTTCACACCCAATTATCTCACAGAACTGAGCATTTGGAGAGACGTTCGTTCGTCTAACACAATGGGAACGTGTTGCAGGGGAAACTTTTACTCGGGTTTCTCAGTCTGTTTCAGAGTGCCGGTTTGAATTTCCTGCAGTTTTTACTGTAAAACCAATGTGGAGCTAATACCTCCCCATATATATGTATGGATTGGAGTTTGCAACTGAAAAGAATATATGTGATCACATCAAGCTAGGTGAAGGACTGCTTTCACACACTCGTATCTCTCAGAACTGAGCATGTGGAGAGACTTTCGTTCATCTCGCACAAATGGAACGGGTTGAAGGGGAAACTTTTACTCTTGTTTCTCAGTCTGTTTCCAAGTGCCGAGTTGAAATTCCTGCAGTTTTCACTATAAAACCGAGTTGAGCTCTTACCACCCCATATATATGTATGGAGTGGAGTTTGCAACTGAAAAGAAACTTTGTGTTCCCAACAAGCTAAATGAAGGCCGGCTTTCACACACACGTATCTCTCAGAACTGAGCATGTGGAGAGACTTTCGTTCATCTCGCACAAAGGGAAAGGTTTGCAGGGGAAAATTTTTCCCTGGATTCTCAGTCTGTTTCTTAGTGCCGGTTTTAAGTTCCTGCAGTTTTCACTGTACAACTGAGTTGGAGCTAGTACCTCCCCATATATATATATGGAATGGTGTTTAACACTGAAAGAGAACTTTGTGTTCCCAAAAAGCTATATGAAGGAATTCTTTCACACACAATTCTCTCTCTGTACTGAGCATGTGGAGAGACGTTCCTTCTTCTAGCTAAATGGAACGGGTTTCAGGGGAAACATTACCTCTGGTCTCTCAGTCTGTTTCCTAGTGCCGGTTTGAATTTCCTGCAGTTTTCACTGTAAAAAAGAGTTGGAGCTTGTATCTCCCCATATATATGTATGGAGTGGTGTTTGCAACTGAAAAAATACTTTGTGTTCCCAACTAGCTAAGTGAAGGATGGCTTTCACACACACGTATCTCTCAGAACTGAGCATGTGGAGAGCCTTTCATTCATCTCGCACAAAGGGAACGTGCTGATGGAGAAAATTTTTCTCTGGATTCCCACTCTGTTTCTTAGTGCCGGTTTGAAGTTCCTGCAGTTTTCACTGTACAAACGAGTTGGAGCTAGTACCTCCCCATATATATTTATGGAATGGTGTTTACCACTGAAAGAGTACTTTGTGTTCCCAACAAGCTATATGAAGGAATTCTTTCACACACAATTCTCTCTCTGTACTGAGCATGTGGAGAGACGTTCCTTCTTCTAGCTAAAGGGAACGGGTTTCAGGGGAAACATTACCTCTGGTCTCTCAGTCTGTTTCCTAGTGCCGGTTTGAAGTTCCTGCAGTTTTCACTGTAAAACCGAGTTGGAAGTAGTACCTCCCCATATATATGTATGGAGTGGAGTTTGCAACTGAAAAGAAACTCTGTGTTCCCAACAAGCTAGTTGAAGGACGTCTTTCACACACAAATATCTCTCAGAAATGAGCATGTGGAGAGACGTTCCTTCTTCTAGCACAAAGGGAACGGGTTTCAGGGGAAACATTACCTCTGGTCTCTCAGTCTGTTTCCTAGTGCCGGTTTGGATTTCCTGCAGTTTTCACTGTAAAACCGAGTTGGAACTTGTACCACCCTATATATATGTATGGAGTGGAGTTTTCAACTAAAAAGAAAATGTGTTCCCAACAACCTAGGTGAAGGACGGCATTCACACACACTTATCTCTCTGAATTGAGCATGTGGAGAGACGTTCGTTCATCTAGCACAAAAGGAACGGGTTGCAGGGGAAACATTTACTCTGGTCTCTTGTCTGTTTCCTAGTGCCGGTTGGAAGTTCCTGCAGTTTTCACTGTAAAAAAGAGTTGGAGGTAGAATCTCCCCATATGTATATATGGAGTGGTGTTTGCAACGGAAAAAATACTTTGTGTTCCCAACAAGCTAGGTGAAGAACGGCTTTCACGCATACATATCTCTCAGAAATGAGCATGTGGATAGACGTTCGTTCATCTAGCACAAAGGGACCGCGTTGCAGGGGAAACTTTACTCCCTTTTCTCAGTTTGTTTACAAGTGCCGGTTTGAAGTTCCTGCAGTTTTCACTGTAAAACAGAGTTGGAGCTATTATCTCCCCATATATATGTATTTAGTGGGGTTTGCAACTGAAAAGCAACTATGTGTTCCCAACAAGCTAGCTGAAGGACGGCTTTCACACCCAATTATCTCACAGAACTGAGCATTTGGAGAGACGTTCGTTCGTCTAACACAATGGGAACGTGTTGCAGGGGAAACTTTTACTCGGGTTTCTCAGTCTGTTTCAGAGAGCCGGTTTGAATTTCCTGCAGTTTTTACTGTAAAACCGATGTGGAGCTAATACCTCCCCATATATATGTATGGATTGGAGTTTGCAACTGAAAAGAATATATGTGATCACATCAAGCTAGGTGAAGGACTGCTTTCACACACTCGTATCTCTCAGAACTGAGCATGTGGAGAGACTTTCGTTCATCTCGCACAAATGGAACGGGTTGAAGGGGAAACTTTTACTCTTGTTTCTCAGTCTGTTTCCAAGTGCCGAGTTGAAATTCCTGCAGTTTTCACTGTAAAACCGAGTTGAGCTCTTACCACCCCATATATATGTATGGAGTGGAGTTTGCAACTGAAAAGAAACTTTGTGTTCCCAACAAGCTAAGTGAAGGCCGGCTTTCACACACATGTATCTCTCAGAACTGAGCATGTGGAGAGACTTTCGTTCATCTCGCACAAAGGGAACGGGTTGCAGGTGAAAATTTTTCCCTGGATTCTCAGTCTGTTTCTTAGTGCCGGTTTTAAGTTCCTGCAGTTTTCACTGTACAACTGAGTTGGAGCTAGTACCTCCCCATATATATATATGGAATGGTGTTTAACACTGAAAGAGAACTTTGTGTTCCCAAAAAGCTATATGAAGAATTCTTTCACACACAATTCTCTCTCTGTACTGAGCATGTGGAGAGACGTTCCTTCTTCTAGCTAAATGGAACGGGTTTCAGGGGAAACATTACCTCTCGTCTCTCAGTCTGTTTCCTAGTGCTGGTTTGAAGTTCCTGCAATTTTTCACTGTAATACCGAGTTGGAGCTAGTACCTACCCAGATATATTTATGGATTGGAGTTTGCAAATGAAAAGAAACTTTGTGTTCCCAACAAGCTAAGTGAAGGCCGGCTTTAACACATACTTATCTCTCAGTACTGAGCATGTGGAGAGACGTTCGTTCATCTAGCACAAAGGGAACTGTTTGCAGTTGAAACTTTTACTCTGGTTTCTCAGTCTGTTTCCTAGTGCCGGTTTGAATTTCAAGCAGTTTTCACTGTAAAACCGAGTTGGAGAAAGTACTTCCCCATATAAATGTATGGAATGTATTTTGCAACTGAAAAGTAACTTGGTGTTCCGAACAAGCTAGGTGAAGGACGGCTTTCACACACACGTATCTCTCAGAACTGAGCATGTGGAGAGACGTTCGTTCATCTAGCACAAGGGGAACGGTTTGCAGGGGAAACTTTTACTCTGGTTTCTCAGTCTGTTTCCTAGTGCCGGTTTGATGTTCCTGCAGTTTTCACTGTAAAAACGTGTTGGAGCTAATACCACACCATACATAAGTATGGAGTACATTTTGCAAATGAAAAGAATCTTTGTGTTCCCAACAAGCTAGGTGAAAGACGGATTTCACACACAATTAGCTCTCAGAACTGAGCATGTGGAGAGTCGTTCATTCATCTAGCACAAAGGCATCGGGTTGTAGGGGAAACTTTTACTCCTTTTCTCAGTCTGTTTTCTAGTGCAGGTTTGAACTTCCTGCAGTTTTCAGTATAAAACCGTTTTTGAGCTAGTACATCACCGTATATGTGTATGGATTGAAGTTTGCAACTGAAAAGAAACTTTGTGTTCCAAACAATCTAGGTGAAGGACGGCTTTCACACACAGTTATCTCTCAGAACTGAGCATGTGGAGACACGTTCATTCATCTAGCACAAAGGGAACCGTTTGCAGGTGAAACTATTACTCTCGTTTCTCAGTCTGTTTCCTAGTGCCGGTTGGAAGTTCCTGCAGTTTTCACTGTAAAAAAGAGTTGGAGCTAGTATCTCCGCATATATATGTATGGAGTGGTGTTTGCAACGGAAAAAAAACTTTGTGTTCCCAAAAAGCTAGATGAAGAACGGCTTTCACGCACACATATCTCTCAGAAATGAGCATGTGGATAGACGTTCGTTCATCTAGCACAAAGGGACCGGGTTGCAGGGGAAACTTTACTCCCTTTTCTCAGTATGTTTACAAGTGCCGGTTTGAACTTCCTGCAGTTTTCAGTGTAAAACCAGGTTGGAGCTAGTATCACCCCGTATATATGTGTGGAGTGGACTTTACAAATGAAAAGTAACTTTGTGTTAACAACAAGCTAGGTGAAGGACGGCTTTCACACACACTTATCTCTCAGAACTGAGCATGTGGAGAGACGTTCATTCATCTAGCACAAAGGGAAAGGTTTGCAGGGGAAACTTTTACTCTTGTTTCTCAGTCTGTTTCCTATTGCCGGTTTGATGTTCCTGCAGGTTTCAATGTAAAACCGTGTTGGAGCTAGTACCACCCCATATATATGTATGCAGAATATTTTGCAAATGAAAAGAATCTTTGTGTTCCAAACAAGCTATGTGAAGGACGGCTTTCACAAACAATTATCTCTCAGAACTGAGCATGTGGAGAGACGTTCCTTCTTCTAGCTAAAGGGAACGGGTTTCAGGGGAAACATTACCTCTGGTCTCTCAGTCTGTTTCCTAGTGCCGGTTTGAAGTTCCTGCAGTTTTCACTGCAAAACCGAGTTGGAAGTAGTACCTCCCCATATATATGTATGGAGTGGAGTTTGCAACTGAAAAGAAACTCTGTGTTCCCAACAAGCTAGTTGAAGGACGTCTTTCACACACAAATATCTCTCAGAAATGAGCATGTGGAGAGACGTTCCTTCTTCTAGCACAAAGGGAACGGGTTTCAGGGGAAACATTACCTCTGGTCTCTCAGTCTGTTTCCTAGTGCCGGTTTGGATTTCCTGCAGTTTTCACTGTAAAACCGAGTTGGAACTTGTACCACCCTATATATATGTATGGAGTGGAGTTTTCAACTAAAAAGAAAATGTATTCCCAACAACCTAGTTGAAGGACGGCATTCACACACACTTATCTCTCTGAATTGAGCATGTGGAGAGACGTTCGTTCATCTAGCACAAAAGGAACGGGTTGCAGGGGAAACATTTACTCTGGTCTCTAGTCTGTTTCCTAGTGCCGGTTTGAAGTTCCTGCAGTTTTCACTGTAAAAAAGAGTTGGAGGTAGAATCTCCCCATATATATGTATGAAGTGGTGTTTGCAACGGAAAAAATACTTTGTGTTCCCAACAAGCTAGGTGAAGAACGGCTTTCACGCATACATATCTCTCAGAAATGAGCATGTGGATAGACGTTCGTTCATCTAGCACAAAGGGACCGCGTTGCAGGGGAAACTTTACTCCCTTTTCTCAGTATGTTTACAAGTGCCGGTTTGAAGTTCCTGCAGTTTTCACTGTAAAACAGAGTTGGAGCTATTATCTCCCCATATATATGTATTTAGTGGGGTTTGCAACTGAAAAGCAACTATGTGTTCCCAACAAGCTAGCTGAAGGACGGCTTTCACACCCAATTATCTCACAGAACTGAGCATTTGGAGAGACGTTCGTTCGTCTAACACAATGGGAACGTGTTGCAGGGGAAACTTTTACTCGGGTTTCTCAGTCTGTTTCAGAGTGCCGGTTTGAATTTCCTGCAGTTTTTACTGTAAAACCAATGTGGAGCTAATACCTCCCCATATATATGTATGGATTGGAGTTTGCAACTGAAAAGAATATATGTGATCACATCAAGCTAGGTGAAGGACTGCTTTCACACACTCGTATCTCTCAGAACTGAGCATGTGGAGAGACTTTCGTTCATCTCGCACAAATGGAACGGGTTGAAGGGGAAACTTTTACTCTTGTTTCTCAGTCTGTTTCCAAGTGCCGAGTTGAAATTCCTGCAGTTTTCACTGTAAAACCGAGTTGAGCTCTTACCACCCCATATATATGTATGGAGTGGAGTTTGCAACTGAAAAGAAACTTTGTGTTCCCAACAAGCTAAGTGAAGGCCGGCTTTCACACACACGTATCTCTCAGAACTGAGCATGTGGAGAGACTTTCGTTCATCTCGCACAAAGGGAAAGGGTTGCTAGGGAAAATTTTTCCCTGGATTCTCAGTCTGTTTCTTAGTGCCGGTTTTAAGTTCCTGCAGTTTTCACTGTACAACTGAGTTGGAGCTAGTACCTCCCCATATATATATATGGAATGGTGTTTAACACTGAAAGAGAACTTTGTGTTCCCAAAAAGCTATATGAAGGAATTCTTTCACACACAATTCTCTCTCTGTACTGAGCATGTGGAGAGACGTTCCTTCTTCTAGCTAAATGGAACGGGTTTCAGGGGAAACATTACCTCTGGTCTCTCAGTCTGTTTCCTAGTGCCGGTTTGAATTTCCTGCAGTTTTCACTGTAAAAAAGAGTTGGAGCTTGTATCTCCCCATATATATGTATGGAGTGGTGTTTGCAACTGAAAAAATACTTTGTGTTCCCAACAAGCTAAGTGAAGGACGGCTTTCACACACACGTATCTCTCAGAACTGAGCATGTGGAGAGCCTTTCATTCATCTCGCACAAAGGGAACGTGCTGATGGAGAAAATTTTTCTCTGGATTCCCACTCTGTTTCTTAGTGCCGGTTTGAAGTTCCTGCAGTTTTCACTGTACAAACGAGTTGGAGCTAGTACCTCCCCATATATATTTATGGAATGGTGTTTACCACTGAAAGAGTACTTTGTGTTCCCAACAAGCTATATGAAGGAATTCTTTCACACACAATTCTCTCTCTGTACTGAGCATGTGGAGAGACGTTCCTTCTTCTAGCTAAAGGGAACGGGTTTCAGGGGAAACATTACCTCTGGTCTCTCAGTCTGTTTCCTAGTGCCGGTTTGAAGTTCCTGCAGTTTTCACTGTAAAACCGAGTTGGAAGTAGTACCTCCCCATATATATGTATGGAGTGGAGTTTGCAACTGAAAAGAAACTCTGTGTTCCCAACAAGCTAGTTGAAGGACGTCTTTCACACACAAATATCTCTCAGAAATGAGCATGTGGAGAGACGTTCCTTCTTCTAGCACAAAGGGAACGGGTTTCAGGGGAAACATTACCTCTGGTCTCTCAGTCTGTTTCCTAGTGCCGGTTTGGATTTCCTGCAGTTTTCACTGTAAAACCGAGTTGGAACTTGTACCACCCTATATATATGTATGGAGTGGAGTTTTCAACTAAAAAGAAAATGTGTTCCCAACAACCTAGGTGAAGGACGGCATTCACACACACTTATCTCTCTGAATTGAGCATGTGGAGAGACGTTCGTTCATCTAGCACAAAAGGAACGGGTTGCAGGGGAAACATTTACTCTGGTCTCTTGTCTGTTTCCTAGTGCCGGTTGGAAGTTCCTGCAGTTTTCACTGTAAAAAAGAGTTGGAGGTAGAATCTCCCCATATGTATATATGGAGTGGTGTTTGCAACGGAAAAAATACTTTGTGTTCCCAACAAGCTAGGTGAAGAACGGCTTTCACGCATACATATCTCTCAGAAATGAGCATGTGGATAGACGTTCGTTCATCTAGCACAAAGGGACCGCGTTGCAGGGGAAACTTTACTCCCTTTTCTCAGTATGTTTACAAGTGCCGGTTTGAAGTTCCTGCAGTTTTCACTGTAAAACAGAGTTGGAGCTATTATCTCCCCATATATATGTATTTAGTGGGGTTTGCAACTGAAAAGCAACTATGTGTTCCCAACAAGCTAGCTGAAGGACGGCTTTCACACCCAATTATCTCACAGAACTGAGCATTTGGAGAGACGTTCGTTCATCTAACACAATGGGAACGTGTTGCAGGGGAAACTTTTACTCGGGTTTCTCAGTCTGTTTCAGAGTGCCGGTTTGAATTTCCTGCAGTTTTTACTGTAAAACCGATGTGGAGCTAATACCTCCCCATATATATGTATGGATTGGAGTTTGCAACTGAAAAGAATATATGTGATCACATCAAGCTAGGTGAAGGACTGCTTTCACACACTCGTATCTCTCAGAACTGAGCATGTGGAGAGACTTTCGTTCATCTCGCACAAATGGAACGGGTTGAAGGGGAAACTTTTACTCTTGTTTCTCAGTCTGTTTCCAAGTGCCGAGTTGAAATTCCTGCAGTTTTCACTGTAAAACCGAGTTGAGCTCTTACCACCCCATATATATGTATGGAGTGGAGTTTGCAACTGAAAAGAAACTTTGTGTTCCCAACAAGCTAAGTGAAGGCCGGCTTTCACACACACGTATCTCTCAGAACTGAGCATGTGGAGAGACTTTCGTTCATCTCGCACAAAGGGAAAGGGTTGCTAGGGAAAATTTTTCCCTGGATTCTCAGTCTGTTTCTTAGTGCCGGTTTTAAGTTCCTGCAGTTTTCACTGTACAACTGAGTTGGAGCTAGTACCTCCCCATATATATATATGGAATGGTGTTTAACACTGAAAGAGAACTTTGTGTTCCCAAAAAGCTATATGAAGGAATTCTTTCACACACAATTCTCTCTCTGTACTGAGCATGTGGAGAGACGTTCCTTCTTCTAGCTAAATGGAACGGGTTTCAGGGGAAACATTACCTCTCGTCTCTCAGTCTGTTTCCTAGTGCTGGTTTGAAGTTCCTGCAATTTTTCACTGTAATACCGAGTTGGAGCTAGTACCTACCCAGATATATTTATGGATTGGAGTTTGCAAATGAAAAGAAACTTTGTGTTCCCAACAAGCTAAGTGAAGGCCGGCTTTAACACATACTTATCTCTCAGTACTGAGCATGTGGAGAGACGTTCGTTCATCTAGCACAAAGGGAACTGTTTCCAGTTGAAACTTTTACTCTGGTTTCTCAGTCTGTTTCCTAGTGCCGGTTTGAATTTCAAGCAGTTTTCACTGTAAAACCGAGTTGGAGAAAGTACTTCCCCATATAAATGTATGGAATGTATTTTGCAACTGAAAAGTAACTTGGTGTTCCGAACAAGCTAGGTGAAGGACGGCTTTCACACACACGTATCTCTCAGAACTGAGCATGTGGAGAGACGTTCGTTCATCTAGCACAAGGGGAACGGTTTGCAGGGGAAACTTTTACTCTGGTTTCTCAGTCTGTTTCCTAGTGCCGGTTTGATGTTCCTGCAGTTTTCACTGTAAAAACGTGTTGGAGCTAATACCACACCATACATAAGTATGGAGTACATTTTGCAAATGAAAAGAATCTTTGTGTTCCCAACAAGCTAGGTGAAAGACGGATTTCACACACAATTAGCTCTCAGAACTGAGCATGTGGAGAGTCGTTCATTCATCTAGCACAAAGGCATCGGGTTGTAGGGGAAACTTTTACTCCTTTTCTCAGTCTGTTTTCTAGTGCAGGTTTGAACTTCCTGCAGTTTTCAGTATAAAACCGTTTTTGAGCTAGTACATCACCGTATATGTGTATGGATTGAAGTTTGCAACTGAAAAGAAACTTTGTGTTCCAAACAATCTAGGTGAAGGACGGCTTTCACACACAGTTATCTCTCAGAACTGAGCATGTGGAGACACGTTCATTCATCTAGCACAAAGGGAACCGTTTGCAGGTGAAACTATTACTCTCGTTTCTCAGTCTGTTTCCTAGTGCCGGTTGGAAGTTCCTGCAGTTTTCACTGTAAAAAAGAGTTGGAGCTAGTATCTCCGCATATATATGTATGGAGTGGTGTTTGCAACGGAAAAAAAACTTTGTGTTCCCAAAAAGCTAGATGAAGAACGGCTTTCACGCACACATATCTCTCAGAAATGAGCATGTGGATAGACGTTCGTTCATCTAGCACAAAGGGACCGGGTTGCAGGGGAAACTTTACTCCCTTTTCTCAGTATGTTTACAAGTGCCGGTTTGAACTTCCTGCAGTTTTCAGTGTAAAACCAGGTTGGAGCTAGTATCACCCCGTATATATGTGTGGAGTGGACTTTACAAATGAAAAGTAACTTTGTGTTAACAACAAGCTAGGTGAAGGACGGCTTTCACACACACTTATCTCTCAGAACTGAGCATGTGGAGAGACGTTCATTCATCTAGCACAAAGGGAAAGGTTTGCAGGGGAAACTTTTACTCTTGTTTCTCAGTCTGTTTCCTATTGCCGGTTTGATGTTCCTGCAGGTTTCAATGTAAAACCGTGTTGGAGCTAGTACCACCCCATATATATGTATGCAGAATATTTTGCAAATGAAAAGAATCTTTGTGTTCCAAACAAGCTATGTGAAGGACGGCTTTCACAAACAATTATCTCTCAGAACTGAGCATGTGGAGAGACGTTCCTTCTTCTAGCTAAAGGGAACGGGTTTCAGGGGAAACATTACCTCTGGTCTCTCAGTCTGTTTCCTAGTGCCGGTTTGAAGTTCCTGCAGTTTTCACTGCAAAACCGAGTTGGAAGTAGTACCTCCCCATATATATGTATGGAGTGGAGTTTGCAACTGAAAAGAAACTCTGTGTTCCCAACAAGCTAGTTGAAGGACGTCTTTCACACACAAATATCTCTCAGAAATGAGCATGTGGAGAGACGTTCCTTCTTCTAGCACAAAGGGAACGGGTTTCAGGGGAAACATTACCTCTGGTCTCTCAGTCTGTTTCCTAGTGCCGGTTTGGATTTCCTGCAGTTTTCACTGTAAAACCGAGTTGGAACTTGTACCACCCTATATATATGTATGGAGTGGAGTTTTCAACTAAAAAGAAAATGTGTTCCCAACAACCTAGGTGAAGGACGGCATTCACACACACTTATCTCTCTGAATTGAGCATGTGGAGAGACGTTCGTTCATCTAGCACAAAAGGAACGGGTTGCAGGGGAAACATTTACTCTGGTCTCTTGTCTGTTTCCTAGTGCCGGTTGGAAGTTCCTGCAGTTTTCACTGTAAAAAAGAGTTGGAGGTAGAATCTCCCCATATGTATATATGGAGTGGTGTTTGCAACGGAAAAAATACTTTGTGTTCCCAACAAGCTAGGTGAAGAACGGCTTTCACGCATACATATCTCTCAGAAATGAGCATGTGGATAGACGTTCGTTCATCTAGCACAAAGGGACCACGTTGCAGGGGAAACTTTACTCCCTTTTCTCAGTTTGTTTACAAGTGCCGGTTTGAAGTTCCTGCAGTTTTCACTGTAAAACAGAGTTGGAGCTATTATCTCCCCATATATATGTATTTAGTGGGGTTTGCAACTGAAAAGCAACTATGTGTTCCCAACAAGCTAGCTGAAGGACGGCTTTCACACCCAATTATCTCACAGAACTGAGCATTTGGAGAGACGTTCGTTCGTCTAACACAATGGGAACGTGTTGCAGGGGAAACTTTTACTCGGGTTTCTCAGTCTGTTTCAGAGTGCCGGTTTGAATTTCCTGCAGTTTTTACTGTAAAACCGATGTGGAGCTAATACCTCCCCATATATATGTATGGATTGGAGTTTGCAACTGAAAAGAATATATGTGATCACATCAAGCTAGGTGAAGGACTGCTTTCACACACTCGTATCTCTCAGAACTGAGCATGTGGAGAGACTTTCGTTCATCTCGCACAAATGGAACGGGTTGAAGGGGAAACTTTTACTCTTGTTTCTCAGTCTGTTTCCAAGTGCCGAGTTGAAATTCCTGCAGTTTTCACTGTAAAACCGAGTTGAGCTCTTACCACCCCATATATATGTATGGAGTGGAGTTTGCAACTGAAAAGAAACTTTGTGTTCCCAACAAGCTAAGTGAAGGCCGGCTTTCACACACACGTATCTCTCAGAACTGAGCATGTGGAGAGACTTTCGTTCATCTCGCACAAAGGGAAAGGGTTGCTAGGGAAAATTTTTCCCTGGATTCTCAGTCTGTTTCTTAGTGCCGGTTTTAAGTTCCTGCAGTTTTCACTGTACAACTGAGTTGGAGCTAGTACCTCCCCATATATATATATGGAATGGTGTTTAACTCTGAAAGAGAATTTTGTGTTCCCAAAAAGCTATATGAAGGAATTCTTTCACACACAATTCTCTCTCTGTACTGAGCATGTGGAGAGACGTTCCTTCTTCTAGCTAAATGGAACGGGTTTCAGGGGAAACATTACCTCTGGTCTCTCAGTCTGTTTCCTTGTGCCGGTTTGAATTTCCTGCAGTTTTCACTGTAAAAAAGAGTTGGAGCTTGTATCTCCCCATATATATGTATGGAGTGGTGTTTGCAACTGAAAAAATACTTTGTGTTCCCAACAAGCTAAGTGAAGGACGGCTTTCACACACACGTATCTCTCAGAACTGAGCATGTGGAGAGCCTTTCATTCATCTCGCACAAAGGGAACGTGCTGATGGAGAAAATTTTTCTCTGGATTCCCACTCTGTTTCTTAGTGCCGGTTTGAAGTTCCTGCAGTTTTCACTGTACAAACGAGTTGGAGCTAGTACCTCCCCATATATATTTATGGAATGGTGTTTACCACTGAAAGAGTACTTTGTGTTCCCAACAAGCTATATGAAGGAATTCTTTCACACACAATTCTCTCTCTGTACTGAGCATGTGGAGAGACGTTCCTTCTTCTAGCTAAAGGGAACGGGTTTCAGGGGAAACATTACCTCTGGTCTCTCAGTCTGTTTCCTAGTGCCGGTTTGAAGTTCCTGCAGTTTTCACTGTAAAACCGAGTTGGAAGTAGTACCTCCCCATATATATGTATGGAGTGGAGTTTGCAACTGAAAAGAAACTCTGTGTTCCCAACAAGCTAGTTGAAGGACGTCTTTCACACACAAATATCTCTCAGAAATGAGCATGTGGAGAGACGTTCCTTCTTCTAGCACAAAGGGAACGGGTTTCAGGGGAAACATTACCTCTGGTCTCTCAGTCTGTTTCCTAGTGCCGGTTTGGATTTCCTGCAGTTTTCACTGTAAAACCGAGTTGGAACTTGTACCACCCTATATATATGTATGGAGTGGAGTTTTCAACTAAAAAGAAAATGTGTTCCCAACAACCTAGGTGAAGGACGGCATTCACACACACTTATCTCTCTGAATTGAGCATGTGGAGAGACGTTCGTTCATCTAGCACAAAAGGAACGGGTTGCAGGGGAAACATTTACTCTGGTCTCTTGTCTGTTTCCTAGTGCCGGTTGGAAGTTCCTGCAGTTTTCACTGTAAAAAAGAGTTGGAGGTAGAATCTCCCCATATGTATATATGGAGTGGTGTTTGCAACGGAAAAAATACTTTGTGTTCCCAACAAGCTAGGTGAAGAACGGCTTTCACGCATACATATCTCTCAGAAATGAGCATGTGGATAGACGTTCGTTCATCTAGCACAAAGGGACCGCGTTGCAGGGGAAACTTTACTCCCTTTTCTCAGTATGTTTACAAGTGCCGGTTTGAAGTTCCTGCAGTTTTCACTGTAAAACAGAGTTGGAGCTATTATCTCCCCATATATATGTATTTAGTGGGGTTTGCAACTGAAAAGCAACTATGTGTTCCCAACAAGCTAGCTGAAGGACGGCTTTCACACCCAATTATCTCACAGAACTGAGCATTTGGAGAGACGTTCGTTCGTCTAACACAATGGGAACGTGTTGCAGGGGAAACTTTTACTCGGGTTTCTCAGTCTGTTTCAGAGAGCCGGTTTGAATTTCCTGCAGTTTTTACTGTAAAACCGATGTGGAGCTAATACCTCCCCATATATATGTATGGATTGGAGTTTGCAACTGAAAAGAATATATGTGATCACATCAAGCTAGGTGAAGGACTGCTTTCACACACTCGTATCTCTCAGAACTGAGCATGTGGAGAGACTTTCGTTCATCTCGCACAAATGGAACGGGTTGAAGGGGAAACTTTTACTCTTGTTTCTCAGTCTGTTTCCAAGTGCCGAGTTGAAATTCCTGCAGTTTTCACTGTAAAACCGAGTTGAGCTCTTACCACCCCATATATATGTATGGAGTGGAGTTTGCAACTGAAAAGAAACTTTGTGTTCCCAACAAGCTAAGTGAAGGCCGGCTTTCACACACATGTATCTCTCAGAACTGAGCATGTGGAGAGACTTTCGTTCATCTCGCACAAAGGGAACGGGTTGCAGGTGAAAATTTATCCCTGGATTCTCAGTCTGTTTCTTAGTGCCGGTTTTAAGTTCCTGCAGTTTTCACTGTACAACTGAGTTGGAGCTAGTACCTCCCCATATATATATATGGAATGGTGTTTAACACTGAAAGAGAACTTTGTGTTCCCAAAAAGCTATATGAAGGAATTCTTTCACACACAATTCTCTCTCTGTACTGAGCATGTGGAGAGACGTTCCTTCTTCTAGCTAAATGGAACGGGTTTCAGGGGAAACATTACCTCTCGTCTCTCAGTCTGTTTCCTAGTGCTGGTTTGAAGTTCCTGCAATTTTTCACTGTAATACCGAGTTGGAGCTAGTACCTACCCAGATATATTTATGGATTGGAGTTTGCAAATGAAAAGAAACTTTGTGTTCCCAACAAGCTAAGTGAAGGCCGGCTTTAACACATACTTATCTCTCAGTACTGAGCATGTGGAGAGACGTTCGTTCATCTAGCACAAGGGGAACGGTTTGCAGGGGAAACTTTTACTCTGGTTTCTCAGTCTGTTTCCTAGTGCCGGTTTGATGTTCCTGCAGTTTTCACTGTAAAAACGTGTTGGAGCTAATACCACACCATACATAAGTATGGAGTACATTTTGCAAATGAAAAGAATCTTTGTGTTCCCAACAAGCTAGGTGAAAGACGGATTTCACACACAATTAGCTCTCAGAACTGAGCATGTGGAGAGTCGTTCATTCATCTAGCACAAAGGCATCGGGTTGTAGGGGAAACTTTTACTCCTTTTCTCAGTCTGTTTTCTAGTGCAGGTTTGAACTTCCTGCAGTTTTCAGTATAAAACCGTTTTTGAGCTAGTACATCACCGTATATGTGTATGGATTGAAGTTTGCAACTGAAAAGAAACTTTGTGTTCCAAACAATCTAGGTGAAGGACGGCTTTCACACACAGTTATCTCTCAGAACTGAGTATGTGGAGACACGTTCATTCATCTAGCACAAAGGGAACCGTTTGCAGGTGAAACTATTACTCTCGTTTCTCAGTCTGTTTCCTAGTGCCGGTTGGAAGTTCCTGCAGTTTTCACTGTAAAAAAGAGTTGGAGCTAGTATCTCCGCATATATATGTATGGAGTGGTGTTTGCAACGGAAAAAAAACTTTGTGTTCCCAAAAAGCTAGATGAAGAACGGCTTTCACGCACACATATCTCTCAGAAATGAGCATGTGGATAGACGTTCGTTCATCTAGCACAAAGGGACCGGGTTGCAGGGGAAACTTTACTCCCTTTTCTCAGTATGTTTACAAGTGCCGGTTTGAACTTCCTGCAGTTTTCAGTGTAAAACCAGGTTGGAGCTAGTATCACCCCGTATATATGTGTGGAGTGGACTTTACAAATGAAAAGTAACTTTGTGTTAACAACAAGCTAGGTGAAGGACGGCTTTCACACACACTTATCTCTCAGAACTGAGCATGTGGAGAGACGTTCATTCATCTAGCACAAAGGGAAAGGTTTGCAGGGGAAACTTTTACTCTTGTTTCTCAGTCTGTTTCCTATTGCCGGTTTGATGTTCCTGCAGGTTTCAATGTAAAACCGTGTTGGAGCTAGTACAACCCCATATATATGTATGCAGAATATTTTGCAAATGAAAAGAATCTTTGTGTTCCAAACAAGCTATGTGAAGGACGGCTTTCACAAACAATTATCTCTCAGAACTGAGCATGTGGAGAGACGTTCCTTCTTCTAGCTAAAGGGAACGGGTTTCAGGGGAAACATTACCTGTGGTCTCTCAGTCTGTTTCCTAGTGCCGGTTTGAAGTTCCTGCAGTTTTCACTGCAAAACCGAGTTGGAAGTAGTACCTCCCCATATATATGTATGGAGTGGAGTTTGCAACTGAAAAGAAACTCTGTGTTCCCAACAAGCTAGTTGAAGGACGTCTTTCACACACAAATATCTCTCAGAAATGAGCATGTGGAGAGACGTTCCTTCTTCTAGCACAAAGGGAACGGGTTTCAGGGGAAACATTACCTCTGGTCTCTCAGTCTGTTTCCTAGTGCCGGTTTGGATTTCCTGCAGTTTTCACTGTAAAACCGAGTTGGAACTTGTACCACCCTATATATATGTATGGAGTGGAGTTTTCAACTAAAAAGAAAATGTATTCCCAACAACCTAGGTGAAGGACGGCATTCACACACACTTATCTCTCTGAATTGAGCATGTGGAGAGACGTTCGTTCATCTAGCACAAAAGGAACGGGTTGCAGGGGAAACATTTACTCTGGTCTCTAGTCTGTTTCCTAGTGCCGGTTTGAAGTTCCTGCAGTTTTCACTGTAAAAAAGAGTTGGAGGTAGAATCTCCCCATATATATGTATGAAGTGGTGTTTGCAACGGAAAAAATACTTTGTGTTCCCAACAAGCTAGGTGAAGAACGGCTTTCACGCATACATATCTCTCAGAAATGAGCATGTGGATAGACGTTCGTTCATCTAGCACAAAGGGACCGTGTTGCAGGGGAAACTTTACTCCCTTTTCTCAGTATGTTTACAAGTTCCGGTTTGAAGTTCCTGCAGTTTTCACTGTAAAACAGAGTTGGAGCTATTATCTCCCCATATATATGTATTTAGTGGGGTTTGCAACTGAAAAGCAACTATGTGTTCCCAACAAGCTAGCTGAAGGACGGCTTTCACACCCAATTATCTCACAGAACTGAGCATTTGGAGAGACGTTCGTTCGTCTAACACAATGGGAACGTGTTGCAGGGGAAACTTTTACTCGGGTTTCTCAGTCTGTTTCAGAGTGCCGGTTTGAATTTCCTGCAGTTTTTACTGTAAAACCGATGTGGAGCTAATACCTCCCCATATATATGTATGGATTGGAGTTTGCAACTGAAAAGAATATATGTGATCACATCAAGCTAGGTGAAGGACTGCTTTCACACACTCGTATCTCTCAGAACTGAGCATGTGGAGAGACTTTCGTTCATCTCGCACAAATGGAACGGGTTGAAGGGGAAACTTTTACTCTTGTTTCTCAGTCTGTTTCCAAGTGCCGAGTTGAAATTCCTGCAGTTTTCACTGTAAAACCGAGTTGAGCTCTTACCACCCCATATATATGTATGGAGTGGAGTTTGCAACTGAAAAGAAACTTTGTGTTCCCAACAAGCTAAGTGAAGGCTGGCTTTCACACACACGTATCTCTCAGAACTGAGCATGTGGAGAGACTTTCGTTCATCTCGCACAAAGGGAAAGGGTTGCTAGGGAAAATTTTTCCCTGGATTCTCAGTCTGTTTCTTAGTGCCGGTTTTAAGTTCCTGCAGTTTTCACTGTACAACTGAGTTGGAGCTAGTACCTCCCCATATATATATATGGAATGGTGTTTAACACTGAAAGAGAACTTTGTGTTCCCAAAAAGCTATATGAAGGAATTCTTTCACACACAATTCTCTCTCTGTACTGAGCATGTGGAGAGACGTTCCTTCTTCTAGCTAAATGGAACGGGTTTCAGGGGAAACATTACCTCTGGTCTCTCAGTCTGTTTCCTAGTGCTGGTTTGAAGTTCCTGCAATTTTTCACTGTAATACCGAGTTGGAGCTAGTACCTACCCAGATAAGTTTATGGATTGGAGTTTGCAAATGAAAAGAAACTTTGTGTTCCCAACAAGCTAGGTGAAGGACGGCTTCCACACATACTTATCTCTCAGTACTGAGCATGTGGAGAGACGTTCGTTCATCTAGCACAAAGGGAACTGTTTGCAGTTGAAACTTTTACTCTGGTTTCTCAGTCTGTTTCCTAGTGCCGGTTTGAATTTCAAGCAGTTTTCACTGTAAAACCGAGTTGGAGAAAGTACTTCCCCATATAAATGTATGGAATGTATTTTGCAACTGAAAAGTAACTTGGTGTTCCGAACAAGCTAGGTGAAGTACGGCTTTCACACACACGTATCTCTCAGAACTGAGCATGTGGAGAGACGTTCGTTCATCTAGCACAAAGGGAACGGTTTGCAGGGGAAACTTTTACTCTGGTTTCTCAGTCTGTTTCCTAGTGCCGGTTTGATGTTCCTGCAGTTTTCACTGTAAAAACGTGTTGGAGCTAATACCACACCATACATAAGTATGGAGTACATTTTGCAAATGAAAAGAATCTTTGTGTTCCCAACAAGCTAGGTGAAAGACGGATTTCACACACAATTAGCTCTCAGAACTGAGCATGTGGAGAGTCGTTCATTCATCTAGCACAAAGGCATCGGGTTGTAGGGGAAACTTTTACTCCTTTTCTCAGTCTGTTTTCTAGTGCAGGTTTGAACTTCCTGCAGTTTTCAGTATAAAACCGTTTTTGAGCTAGTACATCACCGTATATGTGTATGGATTGAAGTTTGCAACTGAAAAGAAACTTTGTGTTCCAAACAATCTAGGTGAAGGACGGCTTTCACACACAGTTATCTCTCAGAACTGAGCATGTGGAGACACGTTCATTCATCTAGCACAAAGGGAACCGTTTGCAGGTGAAACTATTACTCTCGTTTCTCAGTCTGTTTCCTAGTGCCGGTTGGAAGTTCCTGCAGTTTTCACTGTAAAAAAAGGGTTGGAGCTAGTATCTCCGCATATATATATATGGAGTGGTGTTTGCAACGGAAAAAAAAACTTTGTGTTCCCAAAAAGCTAGATGAAGAACGGCTTTCACGCACACATATCTCTCAGAAATGAGCATGTGGATAGACGTTCGTTCATCTAGCACAAAGGGACCGGGTTGTAGGGGAAACTTTACTCCCTTTTCTCAGTATGTTTACAAGTGCCGGTTTGAACTTCCTGCAGTTTTCAGTGTAAAACCAGGTTGGAGCTAGTATCACCCCGTATATATGTATGGAGTTGACTTTACAAATGAAAAGTAACTTTGTGTTAACAACAAGCTAGGTGAAGGACGGCTTTCACACACACTTATCTCTCAGAACTGAGCATGTGGAGAGACGTTCGTTCATCTCGCACAAATGGAACGGGTTGAAGGGGAAACTTTTACTCTTGTTTCTCAGTCTGTTTCCAAGTGCCGAGTTGAAATTCCTGCAGTTTTCACTATAAAACCGAGTTGAGCTCTTACCACCCCATATATATGTATGGAGTGGAGTTTGCAACTGAAAAGAAACTTTGTGTTCCCAACAAGCTAAGTGAAGGCCGGCTTTCACACACACGTATCTCTCAGAACTGAGCATGTGGAGAGACTTTCGTTCATCTCGCACAAAGGGAAAGGTTTGCAGGGGAAAATTTTTCCCTGGATTCTCAGTCTGTTTCTTAGTGCCGGGTTTAAGTTCCTGCAGTTTTCACTGTACAACTGAGTTGGAGCTAGTACCTCCCCATATATATATGGAATGGTGTTTAACACTGAAAGAGTACTTTGTGTTCCCAACAAGCTATATGAAGGAATTCTTTCACACACAATTCTCTCTCTGTACTGAGCATGTGGAGAGACGTTCCTTCTTCTAGCTAAATGGAACGGGTTTCAGGGGAAACATTACCTCTGGTCTCTCAGTCTGTTTCCTAGTGCCGGTTTGAAGTTCCTGCAGTTTTCACTGTAAAAAAGAGTTGGAGTTTGTATCTCCCCATATATATGTATGGAGTGGTGTTTGCAACTGAAAAAATACTTTGTGTTCCCAACAAGCTAAGTGAAGGACGGCTTTCACACACACGTATCTCTCAGAACTGAGCATGTGGAGAGCCTTTCATTCATCTCGCACAAAGGGAACGTGCTGATGTAGAAAATTTTTCTCTGGATTCCCACTCTGTTTCTTAGTGCCGGTTTGAAGTTCCTGCAGTTTTCACTGTACAAACGAGTTGGAGCTAGTACCTCCCCATATATATTTATGGAATGGTGTTTACCACTGAAAGAGTACTTTGTGTTCCCAACAAGCTATATGAAGGAATTCTTTCACACACAATTCTCTCTCTGTACTGAGCATGTGGAGAGACGTTCCTTCTTCAAGCTAAAGGGAACGGGTTTCAGGGGAAACATTACCTCTGGTCTCTCAGTCTGTTTCCTAGTGCCGGTTTGAATTTCCTGCAGTTTTCACTGTAAAACCGAGTTGGAAGTAGTACCTCCCCATATATATGTATGGAGTGGAGTTTGCAACTGAAAAGAAACTCTGTGTTCCCAACAAGCTAGTTGAAGGACGTCTTTCACACACAAATATCTCTCAGAAATGAGCATGTGGAGAGACGTTCCTTCTTCTAGCACAAAGGGAACGGGTTTCAGGGGAAACATTACCTCTGGTCTCTCAGTCTGTTTCCTAGTGCCGGTTTGGATTTCCTGCAGTTTTCACTGTAAAACCGAGTTGGAACTTGTACCACCCTATATATATGTATGGAGTGGAGTTTTCAACTAAAAAGAAAATGTGTTCCCAACAACCTAGGTGAAGGACGGCATTCACACACACTTATCTCTCTGAATTGAGCATGTGGAGAGACGTTCGTTCATCTAGCACAAAAGGAACGGGTTGCAGGGGAAACATTTACTCTGGTCTCTTGTCTGTTTCCTAGTGCCGGTTGGAAGTTCCTGCAGTTTTCACTGTAAAAAAGAGTTGGAGGTAGAATCTCCCCATATGTATATATGGAGTGGTGTTTGCAACGGAAAAAATACTTTGTGTTCCCAACAAGCTAGGTGAAGAACGGCTTTCACGCATACATATCTCTCAGAAATGAGCATGTGGATAGACGTTCGTTCATCTAGCACAAAGGGACCGCGTTGCAGGGGAAACTTTACTCCCTTTTCTCAGTATGTTTACAAGTTCCGGTTTGAAGTTCCTGCAGTTTTCACTGTAAAACAGAGTTGGAGCTATTATCTCCCCATATATATGTATTTAGTGGGGTTTGCAACTGAAAAGCAACTATGTGTTCCCAACAAGCTAGCTGAAGGACGGCTTTCACACCCAATTATCTCACAGAACTGAGCATTTGGAGAGACGTTCGTTCGTCTAACACAATGGGAACGTGTTGCAGGGGAAACTTTTACTCGGGTTTCTCAGTCTGTTTCAGAGTGCCGGTTTGAATTTCCTGCAGTTTTTACTGTAAAACCGATGTGGAGCTAATACCTCCCCATATATATGTATGGATTGGAGTTTGCAACTGAAAAGAATATATGTGATCACATCAAGCTAGGTGAAGGACTGCTTTCACACACTCGTATCTCTCAGAACTGAGCATGTGGAGAGACTTTCGTTCATCTCGCACAAATGGAACGGGTTGAAGGGGAAACTTTTACTCTTGTTTCTCAGTCTGTTTCCAAGTGCCGAGTTGTAATTCCTGCAGTTTTCACTGTAAAACCGAGTTGAGCTCTTACCACCCCATATATATGTATGGAGTGGAGTTTGCAACTGAAAAGAAACTTTGTGTTCCCAACAAGCTAAGTGAAGGCCGGCTTTCACACACACGTATCTCTCAGAACTGAGCATGTGGAGAGACTTTCGGTCATCTCGCACAAAGGGAAAGGTTTGCAGGTGAAAATTTTTCCCTGGATTCTCAGTCTGTTTCTTAGTGCCGGTTTTAAGTTCCTGCAGTTTTCACTGTACAACTGAGTTGGAGCTAGTACCTCCCCATATATATATATGGAATGGTGTTTAACACTGAAAGAGAACTTTGTGTTCCCAAAAAGCTATATGAAGGAATTCTTTCACACACAATTCTCTCTCTGTACTGAGCATGTGGAGAGACGTTCCTTCTTCTAGCTAAATGGAACGGGTTTCAGGGGAAACATTACCTCTGGTCTCTCAGTCTGTTTCCTAGTGCTGGTTTGAAGTTCCTGCAATTTTTCACTGTAATACCGAGTTGGAGCTAGTACCTACTCAGATATATTTATGGATTGGAGTTTGCAAATGAAAAGAAACTTTGTGTTCCCAACAAGCTAAGTGAAGGCCGGCTTTAACACATACTTATCTCTCAGTACTGAGCATGTGGAGAGACGTTCGTTCATCTAGCACAAAGGGAACTGTTTGCAGTTGAAACTTTTACTCTGGTTTCTCAGTCTGTTTCCTAGTGCCGGTTTGAATTTCAAGCAGTTTTCACTGTAAAACCGAGTTGGAGAAAGTACTTCCCCATATAAATGTATGGAATGTATTTTGCAACTGAAAAGTAACTTGGTGTTCCGAACAAGCTAGGTGAAGGACGGCTTTCACACACACGTATCTCTCAGAACTGAGCATGTGGAGAGACGTTCGTTCATCTAGCACAAGGGGAACGGTGTGCAGGGGAATCTTTTACTCTGGTTTCTCAGTCTGTTTCCTAGTGCCGGTTTGATGTTCCTGCAGTTTTCACTGTAAAACCGAGTTGGAAGTAGTACCTCCCCATATATATGTATGGAGTGGAGTTTGCAACTGAAAAGAAACTCTGTGTTCCCAACAAGCTAGTTGAAGGACGTCTTTCACACACAAATATCTCTCAGAAATGAGCATGTGGAGAGACGTTCCTTCTTCTAGCACAAAGGGAACGGGTTTCAGGGGAAACATTACCTCTGGTCTCTCAGTCTGTTTCCTAGTGCCGGTTTGGATTTCCTGCAGTTTTCACTGTAAAACCGAGTTGGAACTTGTACCACCCTATATATATGTATGGAGTGGAGTTTTCAACTAAAAGAAAATGTGTTCCCAACAACCTAGGTGAAGGACGGCATTCACACACACTTATCTCTCTGAATTGAGCATGTGGAGAGACGTTCGTTCATCTAGCACAAAAGGAACGGGTTGCAGGGGAAACATTTACTCTGGTCTCTTGTCTGTTTCCTAGTGCCGGTTGGAAGTTCCTGCAGTTTTCACTGTAAAAAAGAGTTGGAGGTAGAATCTCCCCATATGTATATATGGAGTGGTGTTTGCAACGGAAAAAATACTTTGTGTTCCCAACAAGCTAGGTGAAGAACGGCTTTCACGCATACATATCTCTAAGAAATGAGCATGTGGATAGACGTTCGTTCATCTAGCACAAAGGGACCGCGTTGCAGGGGAAACTTTACTCCCTTTTCTCAGTATGTTTACAAGTTCCGGTTTGAAGTTCCTGCAGTTTTCACTGTAAAACAGAGTTGGAGCTATTATCTCCCCATATATATGTATTTAGTGGGGTTTGCAACTGAAAAGCAACTATGTGTTCCCAACAAGCTAGCTGAAGGACGGCTTTCACACCCAATTATCTCACAGAACTGAGCATTTGGAGAGACGTTCGTTCGTCTAACACAATGGGAACGTGTTGCAGGGGAAACTTTTACTCGGGTTTCTCAGTCTGTTTCAGAGTGCCGGTTTGAATTTCCTGCAGTTTTTACTGTAAAACCGATGTGGAGCTAATACCTCCCCATATATATGTATGGATTGGAGTTTGCAACTGAAAAGAATATATGTGATCACATCAAGCTAGGTGAAGGACTGCTTTCACACACTCGTATCTCTCAGAACTGAGCATGTGGAGAGACTTTCGTTCATCTCGCACAAATGGAACGGGTTGAAGGGGAAACTTTTACTCTTGTTTCTCAGTCTGTTTCCAAGTGCCGAGTTGTAATTCCTGCAGTTTTCACTGTAAAACCGAGTTGAGCTCTTACCACCCCATATATATGTATGGAGTGGAGTTTGCAACTGAAAAGAAACTTTGTGTTCCCAACAAGCTAAGTGAAGGCCGGCTTTCACACACACGTATCTCTCAGAACTGAGCATGTGGAGAGACTTTCGGTCATCTCGCACAAAGGGAAAGGTTTGCAGGTGAAAATTTTTCCCTGGATTCTCAGTCTGTTTCTTAGTGCCGGTTTTAAGTTCCTGCAGTTTTCACTGTACAACTGAGTTGGAGCTAGTACCTCCCCATATATATATATGGAATGGTGTTTAACACTGAAAGAGAACTTTGTGTTCCCAAAAAGCTATATGAAGGAATTCTTTCACACACAATTCTCTCTCTGTACTGAGCATGTGGAGAGACGTTCCTTCTTCTAGCTAAATGGAACGGGTTTCAGGGGAAACATTACCTCTGGTCTCTCAGTCTGTTTCCTAGTGCTGGTTTGAAGTTCCTGCAATTTTTCACTGTAATACCGAGTTGGAGCTAGTACCTACTCAGATATATTTATGGATTGGAGTTTGCAAATGAAAAGAAACTTTGTGTTCCCAACAAGCTAAGTGAAGGCCGGCTTTAACACATACTTATCTCTCAGTACTGAGCATGTGGAGAGACGTTCGTTCATCTAGCACAAAGGGAACTGTTTGCAGTTGAAACTTTTACTCTGGTTTCTCAGTCTGTTTCCTAGTGCCGGTTTGAATTTCAAGCAGTTTTCACTGTAAAACCGAGTTGGAGAAAGTACTTCCCCATATAAATGTATGGAATGTATTTTGCAACTGAAAAGTAACTTGGTGTTCCGAACAAGCTAGGTGAAGGACGGCTTTCACACACACGTATCTCTCAGAACTGAGCATGTGGAGAGACGTTCGTTCATCTAGCACAAGGGGAACGGTGTGCAGGGGAATCTTTTACTCTGGTTTCTCAGTCTGTTTCCTAGTGCCGGTTTGATGTTCCTGCAGTTTTCACTGTAAAACCGAGTTGGAAGTAGTACCTCCCCATATATATGTATGGAGTGGAGTTTGCAACTGAAAAGAAACTCTGTGTTCCCAACAAGCTAGTTGAAGGACGTCTTTCACACACAAATATCTCTCAGAAATGAGCATGTGGAGAGACGTTCCTTCTTCTAGCACAAAGGGAACGGGTTTCAGGGGAAACATTACCTCTGGTCTCTCAGTCTGTTTCCTAGTGCCGGTTTGGATTTCCTGCAGTTTTCACTGTAAAACCGAGTTGGAACTTGTACCACCCTATATATATGTATGGAGTGGAGTTTTCAACTAAAAAGAAAATGTGTTCCCAACAACCTAGGTGAAGGACGGCATTCACACACACTTATCTCTCTGAATTGAGCATGTGGAGAGACGTTCGTTCATCTAGCACAAAGGGAACGGTTTGCAGGGGAAACTTTTACTCTGGTTTCTCAGTCTGTTTCCTAGTGCCGGTTTGATGTTCCTGCAGTTTTCACTGTAAAAACGTGTTGGAGCTAATACCACACCATACATAAGTATGGAGTACATTTTGCAAATGAAAAGAATCTTTGTGTTCCCAACAAGCTAGGTGAAAGACGGATTTCACACACAATTAGCTCTCAGAACTGAGCATGTGGAGAGTCGTTCATTCATCTAGCACAAAGGCATCGGGTTGTAGGGGAAACTTTTACTCCTTTTCTCAGTCTGTTTTCTAGTGCAGGTTTGAACTTCCTGCAGTTTTCAGTATAAAACCGTTTTTGAGCTAGTACATCACCGTATATGTGTATGGATTGAAGTTTGCAACTGAAAAGAAACTTTGTGTTCCAAACAATCTAGGTGAAGGACGGCTTTCACACACAGTTATCTCTCAGAACTGAGCATGTGGAGACACGTTCATTCATCTAGCACAAAGGGAACCGTTTGCAGGTGAAACTATTACTCTCGTTTCTCAGTCTGTTTCCTAGTGCCGGTTGGAAGTTCCTGCAGTTTTCACTGTAAAAAAAGGGTTGGAGCTAGTATCTCCGCATATATATATATGGAGTGGTGTTTGCAACGGAAAAAAAACTTTGTGTTCCCAAAAAGCTAGATGAAGAACGGCTTTCACGCACACATATCTCTCAGAAATGAGCATGTGGATAGACGTTCGTTCATCTAGCACAAAGGGACCGGGTTGTAGGGGAAACTTTACTCCCTTTTCTCAGTATGTTTACAAGTGCCGGTTTGAACTTCCTGCAGTTTTCAGTGTAAAACCAGGTTGGAGCTAGTATCACCCCGTATATATGTATGGAGTTGACTTTACAAATGAAAAGTAACTTTGTGTTAACAACAAGCTAGGTGAAGGACGGCTTTCACACACACTTATCTCTCAGAACTGAGCATGTGGAGAGACGTTCGTTCATCTCGCACAAATGGAACGGGTTGAAGGGGAAACTTTTACTCTTGTTTCTCAGTCTGTTTCCAAGTGCCGAGTTGAAATTCCTGCAGTTTTCACTATAAAACCGAGTTGAGCTCTTACCACCCCATATATATGTATGGAGTGGAGTTTGCAACTGAAAAGAAACTTTGTGTTCCCAACAAGCTAAGTGAAGGCCGGCTTTCACACACACGTATCTCTCAGAACTGAGCATGTGGAGAGACTTTCGTTCATCTCGCACAAAGGGAAAGGTTTGCAGGGGAAAATTTTTCCCTGGATTCTCAGTCTGTTTCTTAGTGCCGGGTTTAAGTTCCTGCAGTTTTCACTGTACAACTGAGTTGGAGCTAGTACCTCCCCATATATATATATGGAATGGTGTTTAACACTGAAAGAGTACTTTGTGTTCCCAACAAGCTATATGAAGGAATTCTTTCACACACAATTCTCTCTCTGTACTGAGCATGTGGAGAGACGTTCCTTCTTCTAGCTAAATGGAACGGGTTTCAGGGGAAACATTACCTCTGGTCTCTCAGTCTGTTTCCTAGTGCCGGTTTGAAGTTCCTGCAGTTTTCACTGTAAAAAAGAGTTGGAGTTTGTATCTCCCCATATATATGTATGGAGTGGTGTTTGCAACTGAAAAAATACTTTGTGTTCCCAACAAGCTAAGTGAAGGACGGCTTTCACACACACGTATCTCTCAGAACTGAGCATGTGGAGAGCCTTTCATTCATCTCGCACAAAGGGAACGTGCTGATGTAGAAAATTTTTCTCTGGATTCCCACTCTGTTTCTTAGTGCCGGTTTGAAGTTCCTGCAGTTTTCACTGTACAAACGAGTTGGAGCTAGTACCTCCCCATATATATTTATGGAATGGTGTTTACCACTGAAAGAGTACTTTGTGTTCCCAACAAGCTATATGAAGGAATTCTTTCACACACAATTCTCTCTCTGTACTGAGCATGTGGAGAGACGTTCCTTCTTCAAGCTAAAGGGAACGGGTTTCAGGGGAAACATTACCTCTGGTCTCTCAGTCTGTTTCCTAGTGCCGGTTTGAATTTCCTGCAGTTTTCACTGTAAAACCGAGTTGGAAGTAGTACCTCCCCATATATATGTATGGAGTGGAGTTTGCAACTGAAAAGAAACTCTGTGTTCCCAACAAGCTAGTTGAAGGACGTCTTTCACACACAAATATCTCTCAGAAATGAGCATGTGGAGAGACGTTCCTTCTTCTAGCACAAAGGGAACGGGTTTCAGGGGAAACATTACCTCTGGTCTCTCAGTCTGTTTCCTAGTGCCGGTTTGGATTTCCTGCAGTTTTCACTGTAAAACCGAGTTGGAACTTGTACCACCCTATATATATGTATGGAGTGGAGTTTTCAACTAAAAAGAAAATGTGTTCCCAACAACCTAGGTGAAGGACGGCATTCACACACACTTATCTCTCTGAATTGAGCATGTGGAGAGACGTTCGTTCATCTAGCACAAAAGGAACGGGTTGCAGGGGAAACATTTACTCTGGTCTCTTGTCTGTTTCCTAGTGCCGGTTGGAAGTTCCTGCAGTTTTCACTGTAAAAAAGAGTTGGAGGTAGAATCTCCCCATATGTATATATGGAGTGGTGTTTGCAACGGAAAAAATACTTTGTGTTCCCAACAAGCTAGGTGAAGAACGGCTTTCACGCATACATATCTCTCAGAAATGAGCATGTGGATAGACGTTCGTTCATCTAGCACAAAGGGACCGCGTTGCAGGGGAAACTTTACTCCCTTTTCTCAGTATGTTTACAAGTTCCGGTTTGAAGTTCCTGCAGTTTTCACTGTAAAACAGAGTTGGAGCTATTATCTCCCCATATATATGTATTTAGTGGGGTTTGCAACTGAAAAGCAACTATGTGTTCCCAACAAGCTAGCTGAAGGACGGCTTTCACACCCAATTATCTCACAGAACTGAGCATTTGGAGAGACGTTCGTTCGTCTAACACAATGGGAACGTGTTGCAGGGGAAACTTTTACTCGGGTTTCTCAGTCTGTTTCAGAGTGCCGGTTTGAATTTCCTGCAGTTTTTACTGTAAAACCGATGTGGAGCTAATACCTCCCCATATATATGTATGGATTGGAGTTTGCAACTGAAAAGAATATATGTGATCACATCAAGCTAGGTGAAGGACTGCTTTCACACACTCGTATCTCTCAGAACTGAGCATGTGGAGAGACTTTCGTTCATCTCGCACAAATGGAACGGGTTGAAGGGGAAACTTTTACTCTTGTTTCTCAGTCTGTTTCCAAGTGCCGAGTTGTAATTCCTGCAGTTTTCACTGTAAAACCGAGTTGAGCTCTTACCACCCCATATATATGTATGGAGTGGAGTTTGCAACTGAAAAGAAACTTTGTGTTCCCAACAAGCTAAGTGAAGGCCGGCTTTCACACACACGTATCTCTCAGAACTGAGCATGTGGAGAGACTTTCGGTCATCTCGCACAAAGGGAAAGGTTTGCAGGTGAAAATTTTTCCCTGGATTCTCAGTCTGTTTCTTAGTGCCGGTTTTAAGTTCCTGCAGTTTTCACTGTACAACTGAGTTGGAGCTAGTACCTCCCCATATATATATATGGAATGGTGTTTAACACTGAAAGAGAACTTTGTGTTCCCAAAAAGCTATATGAAGGAATTCTTTCACACACAATTCTCTCTCTGTACTGAGCATGTGGAGAGACGTTCCTTCTTCTAGCTAAATGGAACGGGTTTCAGGGGAAACATTACCTCTGGTCTCTCAGTCTGTTTCCTAGTGCTGGTTTGAAGTTCCTGCAATTTTTCACTGTAATACCGAGTTGGAGCTAGTACCTACTCAGATATATTTATGGATTGGAGTTTGCAAATGAAAAGAAACTTTGTGTTCCCAACAAGCTAAGTGAAGGCCGGCTTTAACACATACTTATCTCTCAGTACTGAGCATGTGGAGAGACGTTCGTTCATCTAGCACAAAGGGAACTGTTTGCAGTTGAAACTTTTACTCTGGTTTCTCAGTCTGTTTCCTAGTGCCGGTTTGAATTTCAAGCAGTTTTCACTGTAAAACCGAGTTGGAGAAAGTACTTCCCCATATAAATGTATGGAATGTATTTTGCAACTGAAAAGTAACTTGGTGTTCCGAACAAGCTAGGTGAAGGACGGCTTTCACACACACGTATCTCTCAGAACTGAGCATGTGGAGAGACGTTCGTTCATCTAGCACAAGGGGAACGGTGTGCAGGGGAATCTTTTACTCTGGTTTCTCAGTCTGTTTCCTAGTGCCGGTTTGATGTTCCTGCAGTTTTCACTGTAAAACCGAGTTGGAAGTAGTACCTCCCCATATATATGTATGGAGTGGAGTTTGCAACTGAAAAGAAACTCTGTGTTCCCAACAAGCTAGTTGAAGGACGTCTTTCACACACAAATATCTCTCAGAAATGAGCATGTGGAGAGACGTTCCTTCTTCTAGCACAAAGGGAACGGGTTTCAGGGGAAACATTACCTCTGGTCTCTCAGTCTGTTTCCTAGTGCCGGTTTGGATTTCCTGCAGTTTTCACTGTAAAACCGAGTTGGAACTTGTACCACCCTATATATATGTATGGAGTGGAGTTTTCAACTAAAAAGAAAATGTGTTCCCAACAACCTAGGTGAAGGACGGCATTCACACACACTTATCTCTCTGAATTGAGCATGTGGAGAGACGTTCGTTCATCTAGCACAAAAGGAACGGGTTGCAGGGGAAACATTTACTCTGGTCTCTTGTCTGTTTCCTAGTGCCGGTTGGAAGTTCCTGCAGTTTTCACTGTAAAAAAGAGTTGGAGGTAGAATCTCCCCATATGTATATATGGAGTGGTGTTTGCAACGGAAAAAATACTTTGTGTTCCCAACAAGCTAGGTGAAGAACGGCTTTCACGCATACATATCTCTAAGAAATGAGCATGTGGATAGACGTTCGTTCATCTAGCACAAAGGGACCGCGTTGCAGGGGAAACTTTACTCCCTTTTCTCAGTATGTTTACAAGTTCCGGTTTGAAGTTCCTGCAGTTTTCACTGTAAAACAGAGTTGGAGCTATTATCTCCCCATATATATGTATTTAGTGGGGTTTGCAACTGAAAAGCAACTATGTGTTCCCAACAAGCTAGCTGAAGGACGGCTTTCACACCCAATTATCTCACAGAACTGAGCATTTGGAGAGACGTTCGTTCGTCTAACACAATGGGAACGTGTTGCAGGGGAAACTTTTACTCGGGTTTCTCAGTCTGTTTCAGAGTGCCGGTTTGAATTTCCTGCAGTTTTTACTGTAAAACCGATGTGGAGCTAATACCTCCCCATATATATGTATGGATTGGAGTTTGCAACTGAAAAGAATATATGTGATCACATCAAGCTAGGTGAAGGACTGCTTTCACACACTCGTATCTCTCAGAACTGAGCATGTGGAGAGACTTTCGTTCATCTCGCACAAATGGAACGGGTTGAAGGGGAAACTTTTACTCTTGTTTCTCAGTCTGTTTCCAAGTGCCGAGTTGTAATTCCTGCAGTTTTCACTGTAAAACCGAGTTGAGCTCTTACCACCCCATATATATGTATGGAGTGGAGTTTGCAACTGAAAAGAAACTTTGTGTTCCCAACAAGCTAAGTGAAGGCCGGCTTTCACACACACGTATCTCTCAGAACTGAGCATGTGGAGAGACTTTCGGTCATCTCGCACAAAGGGAAAGGTTTGCAGGTGAAAATTTTTCCCTGGATTCTCAGTCTGTTTCTTAGTGCCGGTTTTAAGTTCCTGCAGTTTTCACTGTACAACTGAGTTGGAGCTAGTACCTCCCCATATATATATATGGAATGGTGTTTAACACTGAAAGAGAACTTTGTGTTCCCAAAAAGCTATATGAAGGAATTCTTTCACACACAATTCTCTCTCTGTACTGAGCATGTGGAGAGACGTTCCTTCTTCTAGCTAAATGGAACGGGTTTCAGGGGAAACATTACCTCTGGTCTCTCAGTCTGTTTCCTAGTGCTGGTTTGAAGTTCCTGCAATTTTTCACTGTAATACCGAGTTGGAGCTAGTACCTACTCAGATATATTTATGGATTGGAGTTTGCAAATGAAAAGAAACTTTGTGTTCCCAACAAGCTAAGTGAAGGCCGGCTTTAACACATACTTATCTCTCAGTACTGAGCATGTGGAGAGACGTTCGTTCATCTAGCACAAAGGGAACTGTTTGCAGTTGAAACTTTTACTCTGGTTTCTCAGTCTGTTTCCTAGTGCCGGTTTGAATTTCAAGCAGTTTTCACTGTAAAACCGAGTTGGAGAAAGTACTTCCCCATATAAATGTATGGAATGTATTTTGCAACTGAAAAGTAACTTGGTGTTCCGAACAAGCTAGGTGAAGGACGGCTTTCACACACACGTATCTCTCAGAACTGAGCATGTGGAGAGACGTTCGTTCATCTAGCACAAGGGGAACGGTGTGCAGGGGAATCTTTTACTCTGGTTTCTCAGTCTGTTTCCTAGTGCCGGTTTGATGTTCCTGCAGTTTTCACTGTAAAACCGAGTTGGAAGTAGTACCTCCCCATATATATGTATGGAGTGGAGTTTGCAACTGAAAAGAAACTCTGTGTTCCCAACAAGCTAGTTGAAGGACGTCTTTCACACACAAATATCTCTCAGAAATGAGCATGTGGAGAGACGTTCCTTCTTCTAGCACAAAGGGAACGGGTTTCAGGGGAAACATTACCTCTGGTCTCTCAGTCTGTTTCCTAGTGCCGGTTTGGATTTCCTGCAGTTTTCACTGTAAAACCGAGTTGGAACTTGTACCACCCTATATATATGTATGGAGTGGAGTTTTCAACTAAAAAGAAAATGTGTTCCCAACAACCTAGGTGAAGGACGGCATTCACACACACTTATCTCTCTGAATTGAGCATGTGGAGAGACGTTCGTTCATCTAGCACAAAAGGAACGGGTTGCAGGGGAAACATTTACTCTGGTCTCTTGTCTGTTTCCTAGTGCCGGTTGGAAGTTCCTGCAGTTTTCACTGTAAAAAAGAGTTGGAGGTAGAATCTCCCCATATGTATATATGGAGTGGTGTTTGCAACGGAAAAAATACTTTGTGTTCCCAACAAGCTAGGTGAAGAACGGCTTTCACGCATACATATCTCTAAGAAATGAGCATGTGGATAGACGTTCGTTCATCTAGCACAAAGGGACCGCGTTGCAGGGGAAACTTTACTCCCTTTTCTCAGTATGTTTACAAGTTCCGGTTTGAAGTTCCTGCAGTTTTCACTGTAAAACAGAGTTGGAGCTATTATCTCCCCATATATATGTATTTAGTGGGGTTTGCAACTGAAAAGCAACTATGTGTTCCCAACAAGCTAGCTGAAGGACGGCTTTCACACCCAATTATCTCACAGAACTGAGCATTTGGAGAGACGTTCGTTCGTCTAACACAATGGGAACGTGTTGCAGGGGAAACTTTTACTCGGGTTTCTCAGTCTGTTTCAGAGTGCCGGTTTGAATTTCCTGCAGTTTTTACTGTAAAACCGATGTGGAGCTAATACCTCCCCATATATATGTATGGATTGGAGTTTGCAACTGAAAAGAATATATGTGATCACATCAAGCTAGGTGAAGGACTGCTTTCACACACTCGTATCTCTCAGAACTGAGCATGTGGAGAGACTTTCGTTCATCTCGCACAAATGGAACGGGTTGAAGGGGAAACTTTTACTCTTGTTTCTCAGTCTGTTTCCAAGTGCCGAGTTGTAATTCCTGCAGTTTTCACTGTAAAACCGAGTTGAGCTCTTACCACCCCATATATATGTATGGAGTGGAGTTTGCAACTGAAAAGAAACTTTGTGTTCCCAACAAGCTAAGTGAAGGCCGGCTTTCACACACACGTATCTCTCAGAACTGAGCATGTGGAGAGACTTTCGGTCATCTCGCACAAAGGGAAAGGTTTGCAGGTGAAAATTTTTCCCTGGATTCTCAGTCTGTTTCTTAGTGCCGGTTTTAAGTTCCTGCAGTTTTCACTGTACAACTGAGTTGGAGCTAGTACCTCCCCATATATATATATGGAATGGTGTTTAACACTGAAAGAGAACTTTGTGTTCCCAAAAAGCTATATGAAGGAATTCTTTCACACACAATTCTCTCTCTGTACTGAGCATGTGGAGAGACGTTCCTTCTTCTAGCTAAATGGAACGGGTTTCAGGGGAAACATTACCTCTGGTCTCTCAGTCTGTTTCCTAGTGCTGGTTTGAAGTTCCTGCAATTTTTCACTGTAATACCGAGTTGGAGCTAGTACCTACTCAGATATATTTATGGATTGGAGTTTGCAAATGAAAAGAAACTTTGTGTTCCCAACAAGCTAAGTGAAGGCCGGCTTTAACACATACTTATCTCTCAGTACTGAGCATGTGGAGAGACGTTCGTTCATCTAGCACAAAGGGAACTGTTTGCAGTTGAAACTTTTACTCTGGTTTCTCAGTCTGTTTCCTAGTGCCGGTTTGAATTTCAAGCAGTTTTCACTGTAAAACCGAGTTGGAGAAAGTACTTCCCCATATAAATGTATGGAATGTATTTTGCAACTGAAAAGTAACTTGGTGTTCCGAACAAGCTAGGTGAAGGACGGCTTTCACACACACGTATCTCTCAGAACTGAGCATGTGGAGAGACGTTCGTTCATCTAGCACAAGGGGAACGGTGTGCAGGGGAAACTTTTACTCTGGTTTCTCAGTCTGTTTCCTAGTGCCGGTTTGATGTTCCTGCAGTTTTCACTGTAAAAACGTGTTGGAGCTAATACCACACCATACATAAGTATGGAGTACATTTTGCAAATGAAAAGAATCTTTGTGTTCCCAACAAGCTAGGTGAAAGACGGATTTCACACACAATTAGCTCTCAGAACTGAGCATGTGGAGAGTCGTTCATTCATCTAGCACAAAGGCATCGGTTTGTAGGGGAAACTTTTACTCCTTTTCTCAGTCTGTTTTCTAGTGCAGGTTTGAACTTCCTGCAGTTTTCAGTATAAAACCGTTTTTGAGCTAGTACATCACCGTATATGTGTATGGATTGAAGTTTGCAACTGAAAAGAAACTTTGTGTTCCAAACAATCTAGGTGAAGGACGGCTTTCACACACAGTTATCTCTCAGAACTGAGCATGTGGAGACACGTTCATTCATCTAGCACAAAGGGAACCGTTTGCAGGTGAAACTATTACTCTCGTTTCTCAGTCTGTTTCCTAGTGCCGGTTGGAAGTTCCTGCAGTTTTCACTGTAAAAAAGGGTTGGAGCTAGTATCTCCGCATATATATATATGGAGTGGTGTTTGCAACGGAAAAAAAACTTTGTGTTCCCAAAAAGCTAGATGAAGAACGGCTTTCACGCACACATATCTCTCAGAAATGAGCATGTGGATAGACGTTCGTTCATCTAGCACAAAGGGACCGGGTTGTAGGGGAAACTTTACTCCCTTTTCTCAGTATGTTTACAAGTGCCGGTTTGAACTTCCTGCAGTTTTCAGTGTAAAACCAGGTTGGAGCTAGTATCACCCCGTATATATGTATGGAGTTGACTTTACAAATGAAAAGTAACTTTGTGTTAACAACAAGCTAGGTGAAGGACGGCTTTCACACACACTTATCTCTCAGAACTGAGCATGTGGAGAGACGTTCGTTCATCTAGCACAAAGGGAAAGGTTTGCAGGGGAAACTTTTACTCTTGTTTCTCAGTCTGTTTCCTATTGCCGGTTTGATGTTCCTGCAGGTTTCAATGTAAAACCGTGTTGGAGCTAGTACCATCCCATATATATGTATGCAGAATATTTTGCAAATGAAAAGAATCTTTGTGTTCCAAACAAGCTATGTGAAGGACGGCTTTCACAAACAATTATCTCTCAGAACTGAACATGTGAAGAGACGTTCGTTCATCTAGCAGAAAGGAAACATTTTGCTGGAGAAACTTTTACTGTTGTTTCTCAGTCTGTTTCCTAGTGCCAGTTTGAAGTTCCTTCAGTTTCACTTTAAAACCTTCTTGAAGCTAGTAAATCTCCATATTCTTTTATGGAGTGGAGTTTACAACTGAAAAGTAACTTTTTGTCTCAACAATTTAGGTGAAGGACGACTTTCACACACACATGTATCTCAGAACTTAGCATGTGGAGAGACATTCATTCTTCTAGCACAGATGGAACGGTTTGCAGGAGAAACTTTTACTCTGGTTTCTCAGTCTGATTCCTAGTACCGTTTTGAATTTCCTGCAATTTTTTACTGTAATACGTAGTTGGAGCTAGTACCTACCCAGATATGTTTATGGAGTGGAGTTTGCCAATGAAAAGAACTTTGTGTTCCCAACAAGTTAGGTGAAGGACGGCTTTCACACATACTTATCTCTCAGTACTGAGCATGTGGAGAGACGTTCGTTCATCTAGCACAAAGGGAACGGTTTGCAGTTCAAATTTTTACTCTGGTTTCTCAGTCTGTTTCCTAGTGCCAGTTTGAATTTCAAGCAGTTTTCACTGTAAAACCGAGTTGGAGAAAGTACTTCCCCATATAAATGTATGGAATGTATTTTGCAACTGAAAAGTAACTTGGTGTGCCGAAGAAGCTAGGTGAAGGACGGCTTTCACACACAATTATCTCTCAGAACTGAGCATGTGGAGAGACGTTCGTTCATCTAGCACAAAGGGAACGGTTTGCAGTTCAAATTTTTACTCTGGTTTCTCAGTCTGTTTCCTAGTGCCAGTTTGAATTTCAAGCAGTTTTCACTGTAAAACCGAGTTGGAGAAAGTACTTCCCCATATAAATGTATGGAATGTATTTTGCAACTGAAAAGTAACTTGGTGTGCCGAAGAAGCTAGGTGAAGGACGGCTTTCACACACAATTATCTCTCAGAACTGAGCATGTGGAGAGACGTTCGTTCATCTAGTACAAAGGGAACGGGTTGCAGGAGAAAGTTTTTCTCTGGTTTCTCAGTCTGTTTATTAGTGCCGGTTTGAAGTTCCTGCAGTTTTCACTTTAAAACCGAGTTGGAGCTGGGACCTACTCATATATATATATGGCGTGGTGTTTGCAACTGAAAAGAAAGTTTGTGTTCCCAACAAGCTAGGTGAAGGACGGTTTTCACACACACTTATCTCTCAGAACTGAGCATGTGGAGAGACGTTCGTTCATCTAGCACAAAGAAACGGTTTCCAGGAGAATATTTTACTCTGGTTTCTCAGTCTGTTTCCTAGTGCCGTATTGAAGTTCCTGCAGTTATCACTGTAAAATAAACTTGGAGTTATTACATCCCCATGTATTTGTATGAAGTGTAGTTTGCCACTGAAAATAAACTTTGTGTTCCCAACAAGCTAGGTGAAGAACGGCTTTCACGCATACATATCTCTCAGAAATGATCATGTGGATAGACGTTCGTTCATCTAGCACAAAGGGACCGCGTTGCAGGGGAAACTTTACTCCCTTTTCTCAGTATGTTTACAAGTGCCGGTTTGAAGTTCCTGCAGTTTTCACTGTAAAACAGAGTTGGAGCTATTATCTCCCCATATATATGTATTTAGTGGGGTTTGCAACTGAAAAGCAACTATGTGTTCCCAACAAGCTAGCTGAAGGACGGCTTTCACACCCAATTATCTCACAGAACTGAGCATTTGGAGAGACGTTCGTTCGTCTAACACAATGGGAACGTGTTGCAGGGGAAACTTTTACTCGGGTTTCTCAGTCTGTTTCAGAGTGCCGGTTTGAATTTCCTGCAGTTTTTACTGTAAAACCGATTTGGAGCTAATACCTCCCCATATATATGTATGGAGTGGAGTTTGCAACTCAAAGAATATATGTGATCACAACAAGCTAGGTGAAGATCGGCTTTCACACACACGTATCTCTCAGAACTCAGCATGTGGAGAGACATTCGTTCATCTCGCACAAATGGAACGGGTTGAAGGGGAAATTTTACTCTTGTTTCTCAGTCTGTTTCCAAGTGCCGTGTTGAAATTCCTGCAGTTTTCACTGTAAAACCGAGTTGAGCTCTTACCACCCCATATATATGTATGGAGTGGGGTTTGCAACTGAAAAGAAACTTTGTGATCACAACAAGCTAGGTGAAGGACGGCATTCACACTCACGTATCTCTCAGAACTGAGCATGTGGTGAGACTTTCGTTCATCTCGCACAAAGGGAACGGGATGCAGGAGAAAATTTTTCTCTGGATTCTCAGTTTGTTTCTTAGTGCCGGGTTGAAATTCCTGCAGTTTTCACTGTACAACAGAGTTGGAACTAGTACCTCACCATATATATTTATGGAATGGTGTTTACCACTGAAAGAGGACTTTGTGTTCCCAACAAGCTATATGAAGGAATTTTTTCACACACAATTCTCTCTCTGCACTAATCATGTGGAGAGACGTTCCTTCTTCTAGCTAAAGGGAACGGGTTTCAGGGGAAACATTACCTCTGGTCTCTCAGTCTGTTTCCTAGTGCCGGTTTGAAGCTCCTGCAGTTTTCACTGTAAAACCGAGTTAGAACTAGTACCTCCCCATATAAATGTATGGAGTGGAGTTTGCAACTGAAAAAAACTCTGTGTTCCCAACAAGCCAGGTGAAGGACGTCTTTCACACACAATTATCTCTCAGAAATGAGCATGTGGAGAGACGTTCCTTCTTCTAGCACAATGGGAACTGGTTTCAGGGGAAACATTACCTCTGGTCTCTCAGTCTGTTTCCTAGTGCCGGTTTGACGTTCCTGCATTGTTCACTGTGAACCCGAGTTGGAACTAGTACCTCCCCATATATATGTATGGAGTGGAGATTTCAACTAAAAAGAAAATGTGTTCCCAAAAACCTAGTTGAAGGACGGCATTCACACACACTTATCTCTCTAAACTGAGCATGTGGAGAGACGTTCGTTCATCTAGCACAAAAGGAACGGTTTGCAGAGGAAACATTTACTCTTGTCTCTCAGTCTGTTTCCTAGTGCCGGTTTGAAGTTCCTGCAGGTTTAACTGTAAAATCGTGTTGGAGCTAATACCTCCCCATATATATGTATAAAATTTAGTATAAAACTGAAAATTGACTTTGTTTTCCCCACAAACTAGGTGAAGCACGGCATTCACACACACGTATCTCTCAGAACTGAGCATGTGGAGAGACGTTTGTTCATCTAGCACAAACGGAACGGGTTACAGGGGAAACATTTACTCTGGTCTCACAGTCTGTTTCCTAGTGCCGGTTTGAAGCTCCTGTAGTTTTCACTGTACAACCGAGTTGGAGCTAGTACCTCCCCATATATATTAATGGAATGGTGTTTAACACTGAAGGAGAACTTTGTGTTCCCAAAAAGCTATATGAAGGATTTCTTTCACACACAATTCTCTCTCTGTACTGAGCATGTGGAGAGACGTTCTTTCTTCTAGCTAAAGGGAACGGGTTTCAGGGGAAACATTACCTCTGCTCTCTCAGTCTGTTTCCTAGTGCTGGTTTGAAGTTCCTGCAGTTATCACTGTAAAATAGACTTGGAGATATTACATCCCCATATATATGTATGAACTGTAGTTGGCCTCTGAAAAGAAACTTTGTGTTCCCAACAATTTAGTTGAATGTCGGCTTTCACACTCACGCATCTCTCAGAACTGAGCATGTGGAGAGACGTTCGTTCATCTAGCACAAAGGGAACGGGTTGCAGGGGAAACTTTTACTCTGGTTTCTCAGTCTGTTTCCTAGTGCCAGTTTGAACTTCCTGCAGTTTTCATTGTAAAACAGGGTTGGACCTAGTAACTCCTCTTATATATGTATGGAGTGGAGTTTGCAACTGAAAAGAAACTTTGCGTTCCCAACAAGCTAAGTCAATGACGGATTTTACACACACTTAACTCTCAGAACTGAGCATGTGGAGAGACATTCATTCTTCTAGCACAATGGGAACGGTTTGCAGGAGAAACTTTTACTCTGGATTCTCAGTCTGTTTCCTAGTGCCTGTTTGAAGTTCCTGCAGTTTTCACTATAAAACCGAGTGTGATCTAGTATCTCACCATATATATTTATGGAATGGAATATGCAAATGAAAAAATCTTTGTGTTCCCAACAAGCTAGTTGTAGGACGTCCTTCAAACACACTTAACTCTCAGAACTGAGCATATGGTGAGACGTTCGTTCATCTAGCACAAAGGGAACGGGTTGTAGGTGGAACTTTTACTCTGGTTTCTCAGTCTGTTTCCTATTGCCGGTATGAAATTCCTGCAGTTTCCACTGTAAAAGCGTGTTGGAGCTAGTACCTTGCGTATACATATGTATGGAGTGGAGTTTGCAACTGAAAACAAACGTTGTTTTCCCAACAAGCTAGCTGAAGGACGGCTTTCACACCCACTCATCTCACAGAACTGAGCATTTGGAGAGACGTTCGTTCATCTAACTCAAAGGGAACGTGTTGCAGGGGAAACTTTTACACGGGTTTCTCAGTGTGTTTCAGAGTGCCGGTTTGAATTTCCTGCAGTTTTTACTGTAAAACCGATTTGGAGCTAATACCTCCCCATATATATATATGGAGTGGAGTTTGCAACTCAAAAGAATATATGTGATCACAAAAAGCTAGGTGAAGAACGGCTTTCACACACACGTATCTCTCAGAACTCAGCAGGTTGAGAGACTTTCGTTCATCTCGCACAAATGGAACGGGTTGAAGGGGAAACTTTTACTCTTGTTTCTCAGTCTGTTTCCAAGTGCCGAGTTGAAATTCATGCAGTTTTCACTGTAAAACTGAGTTGAGCTCTTACCACCCCATATATATGTATGGAGTGGAGTTTGCAAGTGAAAAGAAACTTTGTGTTCCCAACAAGCTAAGTGAAGGACGGCTTTCACACACACGTATCTTTCAGAACTGAGCATGTGGAAAGACTTTCGTTCATCTCGCACAAAGGGAACGGATTGCAGGAGAAAATTTTTCTCTGGATTCTCAGTTTGTTTCTTAGTGCCGGTTTGAAGTTCCTGCAGATTTCACTGTACAACAGAGTTGGAGCTAGTACCTCCCCATATATATTTATGGAATGGTGTCTTCCACTGAAAGAGAACTTTGTGTTCCCAACAAGCTATATGAAGGAATTCTTTCACACACAATTCTCTCTCTGTACTGAGCATGTGGAGGGACGTTCCTTCTTCTAGCTAAAGGGAACGGGTATCAGGGGAAACATTACCTCTGGTCTCTCAGTCTGTTTCCTAGTGCCGGTTTGAAGCTTCTGCAGTTTTCACTGTAAAACCGAGTTGGAAGTAGTACCTCCCCATATATATGTATGGAATGGAGTTTGCAACTGAAAAGAAACTCTGTGTTCCCAACAAGCTAGGTGAAGGGCGTCTTTCACACACAATTATCTCTCAGAACTGAGCATGTGGAGACACGTTCCTTCTTCTAGCACAAAGGGAACGGGTTTCAGGGGAAACATTACCTCTGGTCTCTCAGTCTGTTTCCTAGTGCCGGGTTGAAGTTCCTGCAGTTTTCACTGTAAAACCGAGTTGGAACTAGTACCTCCCCATATATATGTATGGAGTGGAGATTTCTACTAAAAAGAAAATGTGTTCCCAAAAACCTAGTTGAAGGACGGCATTCACACACACTTATCTCTCTGAACTGAAAATGTGGGGAGACGTTCGTTCATCTAGCACAAAAGGAACGGTTTGCAGGGGAAACATTTACTCTTGTCTCTCAGTCTGTTTCCTAGTGCCGGTTTGAAGTTCCTGCAGGTTTAACTGTAAAATCGTGTTGGAGCTAATACCTCCCCATATATATGTATAGAATTGAGTTTACAACTGAAAATTGACTTTGTTTTCCCCACAAACTAGGTGAAGCACGGCATTCACACACACGTATCTCTCAGAAATGAGCATGTGGAGAGACGTTTGTTCATCTAGCACAAATTGAACGGGTTACAGGGGAAACATTTACTCTGGTCTCACAGTCTGTTTCCTAGTGCCGGTTTGAAGCCCCTGTAGTTTTCACTGTAAAACCGAGTTGGAACTTGTACGTCCCCATATATATGTATGGATTGGAGTTTGCAACTGAAAAGAAACTCTGTGTTCCCAACAAGCTAGGTGAAGGACGGCTTTCACACACAATTGTCTCTCAGAACTGAGCATGTGGAGAGACTTTCGTTCATCTCGCACAAAGGGAACGGGTTGCAGGAGAAAATTTTCTCTGGATTCTCAGACTGTTTCTTAGTGCCGGTTTTAAGTTCCTGCAGTTTTCACTGTACAACCGAGTTGGAGCTAGTACCTCCCCATATATATTAATGGAATGGTGTTTAACACTGAAAGAGAACTTTGTGTTCCCAAAAAGCTATATGAAGGAATTCTTTCACACACAATTCTCTCTCTGTACTGAGCATGTGGAGAGACGTTCTTTCTTCTGGCTAAAAGGAACGGGTTTCAGGGGAAACATTACCTCTGGTCTCTCAGTCTGTTTCCAAGTGCTGGTTTGAAGTTCCTGCAGTTATCACTGTAAAACAGACTTGGAGATATTACATCCCCATATATATGTATGAACTGTAGTTGGCCTCTGAAAAGAAACTTTGTGTTCCCAAAAATTTAGTTGAATGTCGGCTTTCACACACACGCATCTCTCAGAACTGAGCATGTGGAGAGACGTTCGTTCATCTAGCACAAAGGGAACGGGTTGCAGGGGAAACTTTTACTCTGGTTTCTCAGTCTGTTTCCTAGTGCCAGTTTGAACTTCCTGCAGTTTTCATTGTAAAACAGGGTTGGACATAGTAATTCCTCTTATATATGTATGGAGTGGAGTTTGCAACTGAAAAGAAACTTTGAGTTCCCAACAAGCTAGGTTAATGACGGATTTCACACACACTTAACTCTCAGAACTGAGCATGTGGAAAGACTTTCGTTCATCTCGCACAAAGGGAACGGTTTGCAGGAGAAACTTTTACTCTGGTTTCTCATTCTGATTCCTAGTGCCGGTTTGAAGTTCCTGCAATTTTTCACTGTAATATCGAGTTGGAGCTAGTAGCTACCCAGATATATTTATGGAGTGGATTTTGCAAATGAAAAGAAACTTTATGTTCCCAACAAGCTAGGTGAAGGACGTCTTTCACACATTCTTATCTCTCAGTACTGAGCATGTGGAGAGACATTCATTCTTCTAGCACAAAGGGAACGGTTTGCAGGAGAAACTTTTACTCTGGATTCTCAGTCTGTTTCCTAGTGCCTGTTAGAAGTTCCTGCAGTTTTCACTATAAAACCGAGTGTGATCTAGTATCTCACCATATATATTTATGGAATGGAATATGCAAATGAAAAAATCTTTGTGTTCCCAACAAGCTAGTTGTAGGACGTCCTTCAAACACACTTAACTCTCAGAACTGAGCATGTGGTGAGACGTTCGTTCATCTAGCACAAAGGGAACGGGTTGCAGGAGAAACTTTTACTCTGGATTCTCAGTCTGTTTCCTAGTGCCTGTTAGAAATTCCTGCAGTTTCCACTGTAAAAGCGTGTTGGAGCTAGTACCTTGCGTATACGTATGTATGGAGTGGAGTTTGCAACTGAAAACAAACGTTGTTTTCCCAACAAGCTAGCTGAAGGACGGCTTTCACACCCACTCATCTCACAGAACTGAGCATTTGGAGAGACGTTCGTTCATCTAACTCAAAGGAAACGTGTTGCAGGGGAAACTTTTACACGGGTTTCTCAGTCTGTTTCAGAGTGCCGGTTTGAATTTCCTGCAGTTTTTACTGTAAAACCGATTTGGAGCTAATACCTCCCCATATATATATATGGAGTGGAGTTTGCAACTCAAAAGAATATATGTGATCACAAAAAGCTAGGTGAAGAACGGCTTTCACACACACGTATCTCTCAGAACTCAGCATGTGGAGAGACTTTCGTTCATCTCGCACAAATGGAACGGGTTGAAGGGGAAACTTTTACTCTTGTTTCTCAGTCTGTTTCCAAGTGCCGAGTTGAAATTCCTGCAGTTTTCACTGTAAAACCGAGTTGAGCTCTTACCACCCCATATATATGTATGGAGTGGAGTTTGCAAGTGAAAAGAAACTTTGTGTTCCCAACAAGCTAAGTGAAGGACGGCTTTCACACACACGTATCTTTCAGAACTGAGCATGTGGAAAGACTTTCGTTCATCTCGCACAAAGGGAACGGATTGCAGGAGAAAATTTTTCTCTGGATTCTCAGTTTGTTTCTTAGTGCCGGTTTGAAGTTCCTGCAGATTTCACTGTACAACAGAGTTGGAGCTAGTACCTCCCCATATATATTTATGGAATGGTGTCTTCCACTGAAAGAGAACTTTGTGTTCCCAACAAGCTATATGAAGGAATTCTTTCACACACAATTCTCTCTCTGTACTGAGCATGTGGAGGGACGTTCCTTCTTCTAGCTAAAGGGAACGGGTATCAGGGGAAACATTACCTCTGGTCTCTCAGTCTGTTTCCTAGTGCCGGTTTGAAGCTTCTGCAGTTTTCACTGTAAAACCGAGTTGGAAGTAGTACCTCCCCATATATATGTATGGAATGGAGTTTGCAACTGAAAAGAAACTCTGTGTTCCCAACAAGCTAGGTGAAGGACGTCTTTCACACACAATTATCTCTCAGAACTGAGCATGTGGAGAGACGTTCCTTCTTCTAGCACAAAGGGAACGGGTTTCAGGGGAAACATTACCTCTGGTCTCTCAGTCTGTTTCCTAGTGCCGGGTTGAAGTTCCTGCAGTTTTCACTGTAAAACCGAGTTGGAACTAGTACCTCCCCATATATATGTATGGAGTGGAGATTTCTACTAAAAAGAAAATGTGTTCCCAAAAACCTAGTTGAAGGACGGCATTCACACACACTTATCTCTCTGAACTGAAAATGTGGGGAGACGTTCGTTCATCTAGCACAAAAGGAACGGTTTGCAAGGGAAACATTTACTCTTGTCTCTCAGTCTGTTTCCTAGTGCCGGTTTGAAGTTCCTGCAGGTTTAACTGTAAAATCGTGTTGGAGCTAATACCTCCCCATATATATGTATAGAATTGAGTTTACAACTGAAAATTGACTTTGTTTTCCCCACAAACTAGGTGAAGCACGGCATTCACACACACGTATCTCTCAGAAATGAGCATGTGGAGAGACGTTTGTTCATCTAGCACAAATTGAACGGGTTACAGGGGAAACATTTACTCTGGTCTCACAGTCTGTTTCCTAGTGCCGGTTTGAAACTCCTGTAGTTTTCACTGTAAAACCGAGTTGGAACTTGTACGTCCCCATATATATGTATGGATTGGAGTTTGCAAGTGAAAAGAAACTCTGTGTTCCCAACAAGCTAGGTGAAGGACGGCTTTCACACACAATTATCTCTCAGAATTGAGCATGTGGAGAGACTTTCGTTCATCTCGCACAAAGGGAACGGGTTGCAGGGGAAAATATTTCTCTGGATTCTCAGTCTGTTTCTTAGTGCCGGTTTTAAGTTCCTGCAGTTTTCACTGTACAACCGAGTTGGAGCTAGTACCTCCCCATATATATTAATGGAATGGTGTTTAACACTGAAAGAGAACTTTGTGTTCCCAAAAAGCTATATGAAGGAATTCTTTCACACACAATTCTCTCTCTGTAATGAGCATGTGGAGAGACGTTCTTTCTTCTGGCTAAAAGGAACGGGTTTCAGGGGAAACATTACCTCTGGTCTCTCAGTCTGTTTCCAAGTGCTGGTTTGAATTTCCTGCAGTTATCACTGTAAAACAGACTTGGAGATATTACATCCCCATATATATGTATGAACTGTAGTTGGCCTCTGAAAAGAAACTTTGTGTTCCCAAAAATTTAGTTGAATGTCGGCTTTCACACACACGCATCTCTCAGAACTGAGCATGTGGAGAGACGTTCGTTCATCTAGCACAAAGGGAACGGGTTGCAGGGGAAACTTTTACTCTGGTTTCTCAGTCTGTTTCCTAGTGCCAGTTTGAACTTCCTGCAGTTTTCATTGTAAAACAGGGTTGGACCTAGTAACTCCTCTTATATATGTATGGAGTGGAGTTTGCAACTGAAAAGAAACTTTGAGTTCCCAACAAGCTAGGTTAATGACGGATTTCACACACACTTAACTCTCAGAACTGAGCATGTGGAGAGACATTCACTCATCTAGCACAAAGGGAACGGTTTGCAGGAGAAACTTTTACTCTGGTTTCTCAGTCTGATTCCTAGTACCGTTTTGAATTTCCTGCAATTTTTCACTGTAATATCTAGTTGGAGCTTGTAGCTACCCAGATATATTTATGGAGTGGATTTTGCAAATGAAAAGAAACTTTATGTTCCCAACAAGCTAGGTGAAGGACGTCTTTCACACATTCTTATCTCTCAGTACTGAGCATGTGGAGAGACTTTCGTTCATCTAGCACAAAGGGAACGGTTTGCAGTTGAAACTTTTACTCTGGATTCTCAGTCTGTTTCCTAGTGCCTGTTTGAAGTTCCTGCAGTTTTCACTATAAAACCGAGTGTGATCTAGTATCTCACCATATATATTTATGGAATGGAATATGCAACTGAAAAAATCTTTGTGTTCCCAACAAGCTAGTTGTAGGACGGCCTTCAAACACACTTAACTCTCAGAACTGAGCATGTGGTGAGACGTTCGTTCATCTAGCACTAAGGGAACGGGTGGTAGGTGGAAATTTTACTCTGGTTTCTCAGTCTGTTTCCTATTGCCGGTATGAAATTCCTGCAGTTTCCACTGTAAAAGCGTGTTGGGGCTAGTACCTTGCGTATACATATGTATGGAGTTGAGTTTGCAACTGAAAACAAACGTTGTTTTCCCAACAAGCTAGCTGAAGTACGGCTTTCACACCCACTCATCTCACAGAACTGAGCATTTGGAGAGACGTTCGTTCATCTAACACAAAGGGAACGTGTTGCAGGGGAAACTTTTACACGGGTTTCTCAGTCTGTTTCAGAGTGCCGGTTTGAATTTCCTGCAGTTTTTACTGTAAAACCGATTTGGAGCTAATACCTCCCCATATATATGTATGGAGTGGAGTTTGCAACTCAAAAGAATATATGTGATCACAAAAAGCTAGGTGAAGAACGGCTTTCACACACACGTATCTCTCAGAACTCAGCATGTGGAGAGACTTTCGTTCATCTCGCACAAATGGAACGGGTTGAAGGGGAAACTTTTACTCTTGTTTCTCAGTCTGTTTCCAAGTGCCGAGTTGAAATTCCTGCAGTTTTCACTGTAAAACCGAGTTGAGCTCTTACCATCCCATATATATGTATGGAGTGGAGTTTGCAAGTGAAAAGAAACTTTGTGTTCCCAACAAGCTAAGTGAAGGACGGCTTTCACACACACGTATCTCTCAGAACTGAGCATGTGGAAAGACTTTCGTTCATCTCGCACAAAGGGAACGGGTTGCAGGAGAAAATTTTTCTCTGGATTCTCAGTTTGTTTCTTAGTGCCGGTTTGAAGTTCCTGCAGATTTCACTGTACAACAGATTTGGAGCTAGTACCTCCCCATATATATTTATGGAATGGTGTCTTCCACTGAAAGAGAACTTTGTTTTCCCAACAAGCTATATGATGGAATTCTTTCACACACAATTCTCTCTCTGTACTGAGCATGTGGAGGGACGTTCCTTCTTCTAGCTAAAGGGAACGGGTATCAGGGGAAACATTACCTCTGGTCTCTCAGTCTGTTTCCTAGTGCCGGTTTGAAGCTTCTGCAGTTTTCACTGTAAAACCGAGTTGGAAGTAGTACCTCCCCATATATATGTATGGAATGGAGTTTGCAACTGAAAAGAAACTCTGTGTTCCCAACAAGCTAGGTGAAGGACGTCTTTCACACACAATTATCTCTCAGAACTGAGCATGTGGAGACACGTTCCTTCTTCTAGCACAAAGGGAACGGGTTTCAGGGAAACATTACCTCTGGTCTCTCAGTCTGTTTCCTAGTGCCGGTTTGAAGTTCCTTCAGTGTTCACTGTAAAACCGAGTTGGAACTAGTACCTCCCCATATATATGTATGGAGTGGAGATTTCTACTAAAAAGAAAATGTGTTCCCAAAAACCTAGTTGAAGGACGGCATTCACACACACTTATCTCTCTGAAATGAACATGTGGAGAGACGTTCGTTCATCTAGCACAAAAGGAAGTGGTTGCAGGGGAAACATTTACTCTTGTCTCTCAGTCTGTTTCCTAGTGCCGGTTTGAAGTTCCTGCAGGTTTAACTGTAAAATCGTGTTGGAGCTAATACCTCCCCATATATATGTATAGAATTGAGTTTACAACTGAAAATTGACTTTGTTTTCCCCACAAACTAGGTGAAGCACGGCATTCACACACACGTATCTCTCAGAAATGAGCATGTGGAGAGACGTTTGTTCATCTAGCACAAATGGAACGGGTTACAGGGGAAACATTTACTCTGGTCTCACAGTCTGTTTCCTAGTGCCGGTTTGAAGCCCCTGTAGTTTTCACTGTAAAACCGAGTTGGAACTTGTACGTCCCCATATATATGTATGGATTGGAGTTTGCAACTGAAAAGAAACTCTGTGTTCCCAACAAGCTAGGTGAAGGACGGCTTTCACACACAATTGTCTCTCAGAACTGAGCATGTGGAGAGACTTTCGTTCATCTCGCACAAAGGGAACGGGTTGCAGGAGAAAATTTTCTCTGGATTCTCAGACTGTTTCTTAGTGCCGGTTTTAAGTTCCTGCAGTTTTCACTGTACAACCGAGTTGGAGCTAGTACCTCCCCATATATATTAATGGAATGGTGTTTAACACTGAAAGAGAACTTTGTGTTCCCAAAAAGCTATATGAAGGAATTCTTTCACACACAATTCTCCCTCTGTACTGAGCTTGAGGAGAGACGTTCTTTCTTCTAGCTAAAGGGAACGGGTTTCAGGGGAAACATTACCTCTGGTCTCTCAGTCTGTTTCCTAGTGCTGGTTTGAAGTTCCTGCAGTTATCACTGTAAAACAGACTTGGAGATATTACATCCCCATATATATGTATGAACTGTAGTTGGCCTCTGAAAAGAAACTTTGTGTTCCCAACAATTTAGTTGAATGTTGGCTTTCACACACACGCATCTCTCAGAACTGAGCATGTGGAGAGACGTTCGTTCATCTAGCAGAAAAGGAACGGGTTGCAGGGGAAACTTTTACTCTGGTTTCTCATTCTGTTTCCTAGTGCCAGTTTGAACTTCCTGCAGTTTTCATTGTAAAACAGGGTAGGACCTAGTAACTCCTCTTATAAATTTATGGAGTGGAGTTTGCAACTGAAAAGAAACTTTGAGTACCCAACAAGCTAGGTCAATGACGGATTTCACACACAATTAACTCTCAGAACTGAGCATGTGGAGAGACATTCATTCTTCTAGCACAAAGGGAACGGTTTGCAGGAGAAACTTTTACTCTGGTTTCTCATTCTGATTCCTAGTGCCGGTTTGAAGTTCCTGCAATTTTTCACTGTAATATCGAGTTGGAGCTAGTAGCTACCCAGATATATTTATGGAGTGGATTTTGCAAATGAAAAGAAACTTTGTGTTCCCAACAAGCTAAGTGAAGGACGGCTTTCACACACACGTATCACTCAGAACTGAGCATGTGGTAAGACTTTCGTTCATCTCGCACAAAGGGAACGGTTTGCAGGAGAAAATTTTTCTCTGTATTCTCAGTTTGTTTCTTAGTGCCGGTTTGAAGTTCCTGCAGTTTTCACTGTACAACAGATTTGGAGCTAGTACCTCCCCATATATATTTATGGAATGGTGTCTTCCACTGAAAGAGAACTTTGTGTTCCCAACAAGCTATATGATGGAATTCTTTCACACACAATTCTCTCTCTGTACTGAGCATGTGGAGGGACGTTCCTTCTTCTAGCTAAAGGGAACGGGTATCAGGGGAAACATTACCTCTGGTCTCTCAGTCTGTTTCCTAGTGCCGGTTTGAAGCTTCTGCAGTTTTCACTGTAAAACCGAGTTGGAAGTAGTACCTCCCCATATATATGTATTGAATGGAGTTTGCAACTGAAAAGAAACTCTGTGTTCCCAACAAGCTAGGTGAAGTACGTCTTTCACACACAATTATCTCTCAGAACTTAGCATGTGGAGAGACGTTCCTTCTTCTAGCACAAAGGGAACGGGTTTCAGGGAAACATTACCTCTGGTCTCTCAGTCTGTTTCCTAGTGCCGGTTTGAAGTTCCTGCAGTGTTCACTGTAAAACCGAGTTGGAACTAGTACCTCCCCATATATATGTATGGAGTGGAGATTTCTACTAAAAAGAAAATGTGTTCCCAAAAACCTAGTTGAAGGACGGCATTCACACACACTTATCTCTCTGAAATGAACATGTGGAGAGACGTTCGTTCATCTAGCACAAAAGGAAGTGGTTGCAGGGGAAACATTTACTCTTGTCTCTCAGTCTGTTTCCTAGTGCCGGTTTGAAGTTCCTGCAGGTTTAACTGTAAAATAGTGTTGGAGCTAATACCTCCCCATATATATGTATAGAATTGAGTTTACAACTGAAAATTGACTTTGTTTTCCCCACAAACTAGGTGAAGCACGGCATTCACACACACGTATCTCTCAGAAATGAGCATGTGGAGAGACGTTTGTTCATCTAGCACAAATGGAACGGGTTACAGGGGAAACATTTACTCTGGTCTCACAGTCTGTTTCCTAGTGCCGGTTTGAAGCCCCTGTAGTTTTCACTGTAAAACCGAGTTGGAACTTGTACGTCCCCATATATATGTATGGATTGGAGTTTGCAACTGAAAAGAAACTCTGTGTTCCCAACAAGCTAGGTGAAGGACGGCTTTCACACACAATTGTCTCTCAGAACTGAGCATGTGGAGAGACTTTCGTTCATCTCGCACAAAGGGAACGGGTTGCAGGAGAAAATTTTCTCTGGATTCTCAGACTGTTTCTTAGTGCCGGTTTTAAGTTCCTGCAGTTTTCACTGTACAACCGAGTTGGAGCTAGTACCTCCCCATATATATTAATGGAATGGTGTTTAACACTGAAAGAGAACTTTGTGTTCCCAAAAAGCTATATGAAGGAATTCTTTCACACACAATTCTCCCTCTGTACTGAGCTTGAGGAGAGACGTTCTTTCTTCTAGCTAAAGGGAACGGGTTTCAGGGGAAACATTACCTCTGGTCTCTCAGTCTGTTTCCTAGTGCTGGTTTGAAGTTCCTGCAGTTATCACTGTAAAACAGACTTGGAGATATTACATCCCCATATATATGTATGAACTGTAGTTGGCCTCTGAAAAGAAACTTTGTGTTCCCAACAATTTAGTTGAATGTTGGCTTTCACACACACGCATCTCTCAGAACTGAGCATGTGGAGAGACGTTCGTTCATCTAGCAGAAAAGGAACGGGTTGCAGGGGAAACTTTTACTCTGGTTTCTCATTCTGTTTCCTAGTGCCAGTTTGAACTTCCTGCAGTTTTCATTGTAAAACAGGGTAGGACCTAGTAACTCCTCTTATATATGTATGGAGTGGAGTTTGCAACTGAAAAGAAACTTTGAGTTCCCAACAAGCTAGGTCAATGACGGATTTCACACACAATTAACTCTCAGAACTGAGCATGTGGAGAGACATTCATTCTTCTAGCACAAAGGGAACGGTTTGCAGGAGAAACTTTTACTCTGGTTTCTCATTCTGATTCCTAGTGCCGGTTTGAAGTTCCTGCAATTTTTCACTGTAATATCGAGTTGGAGCTAGTAGCTACCCAGATATATTTATGGAGTGGATTTTGCAAATGAAAAGAAACTTTATGTTCCCAACAAGCTAGGTGAAGGACGTCTTTCACACATTCTTATCTCTCAGTACTGAGCATGTGGAGAGACATTCATTCTTCTAGCACAAAGGGAACGGTTTGCAGGAGAAACTTTTACTCTGGATTCTCAGTCTGTTTCCTAGTGCCTGTTAGAAGTTCCTGCAGTTTTCACTATAAAACCGAGTGTGATCTAGTATCTCACCATATATATTTATGGAATGGAATATGCAAATGAAAAAATCTTTGTGTTCCCAACAAGCTAGTTGTAGGACGGCCTTCAAACACACTTAACTCTCAGAACTGAGCATGTGGTGAGACGTTCGTTCATCTAGCACAAAGGGAACGGGTTGTAGGTGGAACTTTTACTCTGGTTTCTCAGTCTGTTTCCTATTGCCGGTATGAAATTCCTGCAGTTTCCACTGTAAAAGCGTGTTGGAGCTAGTACCTTGCGTATACATATGTATGGAGTGGAGTTTGCAACTGAAAACAAACGTTGTTTTCCCAACAAGCTAGCTGAAGGACGGCTTTCACACCCACTCATCTCACAGAACTGAGCATTTGGAGAGACGTTCGTTCATCTAACTCAAAGGGAACGTGTTGCAGGGGAAACTTTTACACGGGTTTCTCAGTCTGTTTCAGAGTGCCGGTTTGAATTTCCTGCAGTTTTTACTGTAAAACCGATTTGGAGCTAATACCTCCCCATATATATATATGGAGTGGAGTTTGCAACTCAAAAGAATATATGTGATCACAAAAAGCTAGGTGAAGAACGGCTTTCACACACACGTATCTCTCAGAACTCAGCATGTGGAGAGACTTTCGTTCATCTCGCACAAATGGAACGGGTTGAAGGGGAAACTTTTACTCTTGTTTCTCAGTCTGTTTCCAAGTGCCGAGTTGAAATTCCTGCAGTTTTCACTGTAAAACCGAGTTGAGCTCTTACCACCCCATATATATGTATGGAGTGGAGTTTGCAAGTGAAAAGAAACTTTGTGTTCCCAACAAGCTAAGTGAAGGACGGCTTTCACACACACGTATCTTTCAGAACTGAGCATGTGGAAAGACTTTCGTTCATCTCGCACAAAGGGAACGGATTGCAGGAGAAAATTTTCTCTGGATTCTCAGTTTGTTTCTTAGTGCCGGTTTGAAGTTCCTGCAGATTTCACTGTACAACAGAGTTGGAGCTAGTACCTCCCCATATATATTTATGGAATGGTGTCTTCCACTGAAAGAGAACTTTGTGTTCCCAACAAGCTATATGAAGGAATTCTTTCACACACAATTCTCTCTCTGTACTGAGCATGTGGAGGGACGTTCCTTCTTCTAGCTAAAGGGAACGGGTATCAGGGGAAACATTACCTCTGGTCTCTCAGTCTGTTTCCTAGTGCCGGTTTGAAGCTTCTGCAGTTTTCACTGTAAAACCGAGTTGGAAGTAGTACCTCCCCATATATATGTATGGAATGGAGTTTGCAACTGAAAAGAAACTCTGTGTTCCCAACAAGCTAGGTGAAGGACGTCTTTCACACACAATTATCTCTCAGAACTGAGCATGTGGAGACACGTTCCTTCTTCTAGCACAAAGGGAACGGGTTTCAGGGGAAACATTACCTCTGGTCTCTCAGTCTGTTTCCTAGTGCCGGGTTGAAGTTCCTGCAGTTTTCACTGTAAAACCGAGTTGGAACTAGTACCTCCCCATATATATGTATGGAGTGGAGATTTCTACTAAAAAGAAAATGTGTTCCCAAAAACCTAGTTGAAGGACGGCATTCACACACACTTATCTCTCTGAACTGAAAATGTGGGGAGACGTTCGTTCATCTAGCACAAAAGGAACGGTTTGCAGGGGAAACATTTACTCTTGTCTCTCAGTCTGTTTCCTAGTGCCGGTTTGAAGTTCCTGCAGGTTTAACTGTAAAATCGTGTTGGAGCTAATACCTCCCCATATATATGTATAGAATTGAGTTTACAACTGAAAATTGACTTTGTTTTCCCCACAAACTAGGTGAAGCACGGCATTCACACACACGTATCTCTCAGAAATGAGCATGTGGAGAGACGTTTGTTCATCTAGCACAAATTGAACGGGTTACAGGGGAAACATTTACTCTGGTCTCACAGTCTGTTTCCTAGTGCCGGTTTGAAGCCCCTGTAGTTTTCACTGTAAAACCGAGTTGGAACTTGTACGTCCCCATATATATGTATGGATTGGAGTTTGCAACTGAAAAGAAACTCTGTGTTCCCAACAAGCTAGGTGAAGGACGGCTTTCACACACAATTGTCTCTCAGAACTGAGCATGTGGAGAGACTTTCGTTCATCTCGCACAAAGGGAACGGGTTGCAGGAGAAAATTTTCTCTGGATTCTCAGACTGTTTCTTAGTGCCGGTTTTAAGTTCCTGCAGTTTTCACTGTACAACCGAGTTGGAGCTAGTACCTCCCCATATATATTAATGGAATGGTGTTTAACACTGAAAGAGAACTTTGTGTTCCCAAAAAGCTATATGAAGGAATTCTTTCACACACAATTCTGTCTCTGTACTGAGCATGTGGAGAGACGTTCTTTCTTCTGGCTAAAAGGAACGGGTTTCAGGGGAAACATTACCTCTGGTCTCTCAGTCTGTTTCCTAGTGCTGGTTTGAAGTTCCTGCAGTTATCACTGTAAAACAGACTTGGAGATATTACATCCCCATATATATGTATGAACTGTAGTTGGCCTCTGAAAAGAAACTTTGTGTTCCCAAAAATTTAGTTGAATGTCGGCTTTCACACACACGCATCTCTCAGAACTGAGCATGTGGAGAGACGTTCGTTCATCTAGCACAAAGGGAACGGGTTGCAGGGGAAGCTTTTACTCTGGTTTCTCAGTCTGTTTCCTAGTGCCAGTTTGAACTTCCTGCAGTTTTCATTGTAAAACAGGGTTGGACTTAGTAACTCCTCTTATATATGTATGGAGTGGAGTTTGCAACTGAAAAGAAACTTTGAGTTCCCAACAAGCTAAGTCAATGACGGATTTCACACACACTTAACTCTCAGAACTGAGCATTTGGAGAGACGTTCGTTCATCTCGCACAAAGGGAACGGGTTGAAGGGGAAACTTTTACTCTGGTTTCTCAGTCTGATTCCTAGTGCCGTTTTGAATTTCCTGCAATTTTTCTCTATAATTTCGAGTTGGAGCTAGTATCTACCCAGATATATTTATGGAGTGGATTTTGCAAATGAAAAGAAACTTTGTGTTCCCAACAAGCTAGGTGAAGGACGTCTTTCACATATTCTTATCTCTCAGTACTGAGCATGTGGAGAGACTTTCGTTCATCTAGCACAAAGGGAACGGTTTGCAGTTGAAAGTTTTACTCTGGATTCTCAGTCTGTTTCCTAGTGCCTGTTTGAAGTTCCTGCAGTTTTCACTATAAAACCGAGTGTGATCTAGTACGTCCCCATATATATGTATGGAGTGGAGTTTGCAACTGAAAAGCAACTATGTGTTCCCAACAAGCTAACTGAAGGACGGCTTTCACACCCACTTATATCACAGAACTGAGCATTTGGAGAGACGTTCGTTCATCTCGCACAAAGGGAACTGGTTGAAGGGGAAACTTTTACTCTTGTTTCTCAGTCTTTTTCCAAGTGCCGAGTTGAAACTCCTGCAGTTTTCACTGTAAAATCTAGTTGAGCTCTTACCACCCCATATATATGTATGGATTGGAGTTTGCAACTGAAAAGAAACTTTGTGTTCCCAACAAGCTAATTGAAGGGCGGCTTTCACACACACGTATCTCTCAGAACTGAGCATGTGGAGAGACGTTCCTTCTTCTAGCACAAAGGGAACGGGTTTCAGGGGAGACATTAACTCTGGTCTCTCAGTCTGTTTCCTAGTGCCGGTTTGAAGTTCCTGCAGTTTTCACTATAAAACCGAGTGTGATCTAGTATCTCACCATATATATTTATGAAGTGGAATTTGCAACTGAAAGTATCTTTGTGTTCCCAATGAGCTAGTTGTAAGACGGCTTTCAAAAACACTTAACTCTCAGAACTGAGCATGTGGTGGGACGTTCGTTCATCTAGCAATAAGTGAACGGGTTGTAGGAGGAACTTTTACTCAGGTTTCTAAGTCTGTTTCCTATTGCCGGTATGAAGTTCCTGCAGTTTTCACTGTAAAAGCGTGTTGGAGCTAGAACCTTGCGTATACATATGTATGGAGTGGAGTTTGTAACTGAAAAGAAACGTTGTTTTCCCAACAAGCTAGGTCAATGACGGATTTCACACACACTTAACTCTCAGAACTGAGCATGTGGAGAGACATTCTTTCTTCTAGCACAAAGGGAACGGTTTGCCGTTGGAAATTTAACTCTGGTTTCTCAGTCTGTTTCCTGGTGCCGGTTTGAAGTTCCTGCAGTTTTCACTGTACAACAGAGTTGGAGCTAGTACCTCCCCATATATATTTATGGAATGGTGTTTTCCAATGAAAGAGAACTTTGTGTTCCCAACAAGCTATATGAAGGAATTCTTCACACACAATTCTCTCACTGTACTGAGCATGTGGAGAGACGTTCCTTCTTCCTACAAAAGGGAACGGGTTTCAGGGGAAACATTACCTCTGTTCTCTCAGTCTGTTTCCTAGTGCCGGTTTGATGTTCCTGCAGTTTTCACTGTAAAACCGAGTTGGAACTTGTACGTCCCCATATATATGTATGGATTGGAGTTTGCAACTGAAAAGAAACTCTGTGTTCCCAACAAGCTAGGTGAAGTACGGCTTTCACACACAATTGTCTCTCAGAACTGAGCATGTGGAGAGACTTTCGTTCATCTAGCACAAAGGGAACGGGTTGTAGGTGGAACTTTTACTCTGGTTTCTCAGTCTGTTTCCTATTGCCGGTATGAAATTCCTGCAGTTTCCACTGTAAAATCGTGTTGGAGCTAGTACCTTGCGTATAAATATTTATGGAGTTGAGTTTGCAACTGAAAACAAACGTTGTTTTCCCAACAAGCTAGCTGAAAGACGGCTTTCACACCCACTCATCTCACAGAACTGAGCATTTGGAGAGACGTTCGTTCATCTAACACAAAGGGAACGTGTTGCAGGGGAAACTTTTACACGGGTTTCTCAGTCTGTTTCAGAGTGCCGGTTTGAATTTCCTGCAGTTTTTACTGTAAAACCGATTTGGAGCTAATGCCTCCCCATATATATGTATGGAGTGGAGTTTGCAACTCAAAAGAATATATGTGATCACAAAAAGCTAGGTGAAGAACGGCTTTCACACACACGTATCTCTCAGAACTCAGCATGTGGAGAGACTTTCGTTCATCTCGCACAAATGGAACGGGTAGAAGGGGAAACTTTTACTCTTGTTTCTCAGTCTGTTTCCAAGTGCCGAGTTGAAATTCCTGCAGTTTTCACTGTAAAACCGAGTTGAGCTCTTACCACCCCATATATATGTATGGAGTGGAGTTTGCAAGTGAAAAGAAACTTTGTGTTCCCAACAAGCTAAGTGAAGGACGGCTTTCACACACACGTATCTCTCAGAACTGAGCATGTGGAAAGACTTTCGTTCATCTCTCACAAAGGGAACGGGTTGCAGGAGAAACTTTTACTCTGGTTTCTCATTCTGTTTCCTAGTGCCAATTTGAACTTCCTGCAGTTTTCATTGTAAAACAGGGTTGGACTTAGTAACTCCTCTTATATATGTATGGAGTGGAGTTTGCAACTGAAAAGAAACTTTGAGTTCCCAACAAGCTAAGTCAATGACGGATTTCACACACACTTAACTCTCAGAACTGAGCATGTGGAGAGACATTCATTCTTCTAGCACAAAGGGAACGGTTTGCAGGAGAAACTTTTACTCTTGTTTCTCAGTCTGATTCCTAGTGCCGTTTTGAATTTCCTGCAATTTTTCACTATAATATCGAGTTGGAGCTAGTATCTACCCAGATATATTTATGGAGTGGATTTTGCAAATGAAAAGAAACTTTGTGTTCCCAACAAGCTAGGTGAAGGACGTCTTTCACATATTCTTATCTCTCAGTACTGAGCATGTGGAGAGACTTTCGTTCATCTAGCACAAAGGGAACGTTTTGCAGTTGAAAGTTTTACTCTGGATTCTCAGTCTGTTTCCTAGTGCCTGTTTGAAGTTCCTGCAGTTTTCACTATAAAACCGAGTGTGATCTAGTACGTCCCCATATATATGTATGGAGTGGAGTTTGCAACTGAAAAGCAACTATGTGTTCCCAACAAGCTAACTGAAGGACGGCTTTCACACCCACTTATATCACAGAACTGAGCATTTGGAGAGACGTTCGTTCATCTCGCACAAAGGGAACTGGTTGAAGGGGAAACTTTTACTCTTGTTTCTCAGTCTTTTTCCAAGTGCCGAGTTGAAACTCCTGCAGTTTTCACTGTAAAATCTAGTTGAGCTCTTACCACCCCATATATATGTATGGATTGGAGTTTGCAACTGAAAAGAAACTTTGTGTTCCCAACAAGCTAATTGAAGGGCGGCTTTCACACACACGTATCTCTCAGAACTGAGCATGTGGAGAGACGTTCCTTCTTCTAGCACAAAGGGAACGGGTTTCAGGGGAGACATTAACTCTGGTCTCTCAGTCTGTTTCCTAGTGCCGGTTTGAAGTTCCTGCAGTTTTCACTATAAAACCGAGTGTGATCTCGTATCTCACCATATATATTTATGAAGTGGAATTTGCAACTGAAAGAATCTTTGTGTTCCCAATGAGCTAGTTGTAAGACGGCTTTCAAACACACTTAACTCTCAGAACTGAGCATGTGGTGGGATGTTCGTTCATCTAGCACTAAGGGAACGGGTTGTAGGTGGAACTTTTACTCTGGTTTCTCAGTCTGTTTCCTATTGCCGGTATGAAATTCCTGCAGTTTCCACTGTAAAAGCGTGTTGGGGCTAGAACCTTGCGTATACATATGTATGGAGTGGAGTTTGTAACTGAAAAGAAACGTTGTTTTCCCAACAAGCTAGGTCAATGACGGATTTCACACACACTTAACTCTCAGAACTGAGCATGTGGAGAGACATTCTTTCTTCTAGCACAAAGGGAACGGTTTGCCGTTGGAAATTTAACTCTGGTTTCTCAGTCTGTTTCCTGGTGCCGGTTTGAAGTTCCTGCAGTTTTCACTGTACAACAGAGTTGGAGCTAGTACCTCCCCATATATATTTATGGAATGGTGTTTTCCACTGAAAGAGAACTTTGTGTTCCCAACAAGCTATATGAAGGAATTCTTCACACACAATTCTCTCACTGTACTGAGCATGTGGAGAGACGTTCCTTCTTCCTACTACAGGGAACGGGTTTCAGGGGAAACATTACCTCTGGTCTCTCAGTCTGTTTCCTAGTGCCGGTATGATGTTCCTGCAGTTTTCACTGTAAAACCGAGTTGGAAGTACTACCTACCCATATATATGTATGGAGTGGAGTTTGCAACTGAAAAGAAACTCTGTGTTCCCAACAAGCTAGGTGAAGGACGTCTTTCACACACAATTATCTCTCAGAACTGAGCATGTGGAGAGACGTTCCTTCTTCTAGCACAAAGGGAACGGGTTTCAGGGGAAACAATACCTCTGGTCTCTCAGTCTGTTTCCTAGTGCCGGTTTGAAATTCCTGCAGTTTTCACTGTAAAACCGAGTTGGAACTAGTACCTCCCCATATATATGTATGGAGTGGAGTTTTCAACTAAAAAGAAAATGTGTTCCCAACAAGCTAGGTGAAGGACGGCATTCACACACACTTATCACTCTGAACTGAGCATGTGGAGAGACGTTCGTTCACCTAGCACAAAAGGAACGGGTTGCAGGGGAAACATTTACTCTGGTCTCTCAGTCTGTTTCCTAGTGCCGGTTTAAAGTTCCTGCAGGTTTAACTGTAAAATCGTTTTGGAGCTAATACCTCTCCATATATATGTATAGAATTGAGTTTACAACTGAAAATTGACTTTGTTTTCCCCACAAACAAGGTGAAGCACGGCATTCACACACACGTATCTCTCAGAATTGAGCATGTGGAGAGACTTTCGTTCATCTCGCACAAAGGGAACGTGTTGCAGGGGAAACTTTTACACGGGTTTCTCAGTCTGTTTCAGAGTGCCGGTTTGAATTTCCTGCAGTTTTTACTGTAAAACCGATTTGGAGCTAATACCACCCCATATATATGTATGGAGTGGAGTTTGCAAATCAAAAGAATATATGTGATCACAAAAAGCTAGGTGAAGAACGGCTTTCACACACACGTATCTCTCAGAACTCAGCATGTGGAGAGACTTTCGTTCATCTCGCACAAATGGAACGTGTTGAAGGGGAAATTTTACTCTTGTTTCTCAGTCTGTTTCCTAGTGCCGAGTTGAAATTCCTGCAGTTTTCACTGTAAAACCGAGTTGAGCTCTTACCACCCCATATATATGTATGGAGTGGAGTTTGCAAGTGAAAAGAAACTTTGTGTTCCCAACAAGCTAAGTGAAGGACGGCTTTCACACACACGTATCTCTCAGAACTGAGCATGTGGAAAGACTTTCGTTCATCTCGCACAAAGGGAACGGGTTGCAGGAGAAAATTTTTCTCTGGATTCTCAGTTTGTTTCTTAGTGCCGGTTTGAAGTTCCTGCAGTTTTCACTGTACAACAGAGTTGGATCTAGTACCTCCCCATATATATTTATGGAATGGTGTCTTCCACTGAAAGAGAACTATGTGTTCCCAACAAGCTATATGAAGGAATTCTTTCACACACAATTCTCTCTCTGTACTGAGCATGTGAAGGGACGTTCCTTCTTCTAGCTAAAGGGAACGAGTATCAGGGGAAACATTACCGCTTGTCTCTCAGTCTGTTTCCAAGTGCCGGTTTGAAGCTTCTGCAGTTTTCACTGTAAAACCGAGATGGAAGTAGTACCTCCCCATATATATGTATGGAATGGAGTTTGCAACTGAAAAGAAACTCTGTGTTCCCAACAAGCTAGGTGAAGGACGTCTTTCACACACAATTATCTCTCAGAACTGAGCATGTGGAGAGACGTTCCTTCTTCTAGCACAAAGGGAACGGGTTTCAGGGGAAACATTACCTCTGGTCTCTCAGTCTGTTTCCTAGTGCCGGTTTGAAGTTCCTGCAGTGTTCACTGTAAAACCGAGTTGGAACTAGTACCTCCCCATATATATGTATGGAGTGGAGATTTCTACTAAAAAGAAAATGTGTTCCCAAAAACCTAGTTGAAGGACGGCATTCACACACACTTATCTCTCTACTCTGAACATGTGGAGAGACGTTCGTTCATCTAGCACAAAAGGAACGGTTTGCAGGGGAAACATTTACTCTTGTCTCTCAGTCTGTTTCCTAGTGCCGGTTTGAAGTTCCTGCAGGTTTAACTGTAAAATCGTGTTGGAGCTAATACCTCCCCATATATATGTATAGAATTGAGTTTACAACTGAAAATTGACTTTGTTTTCCCCACAAACTAGGTGAAGCACGGCATTCACACACACGTATCTCTCAGAAATGAGCATGTGGAGAGACGTTTGTTCATCTAGCACAAATGGAACGGGTTACAGGGGAAACATTTACTCTGGTCTCACAGTCTGTTTCCTAGTGCCGGTTTGAAGCTCCTGTAGTTTTCACTGTAAAACCGAGTTGGAACTTGTACGTCCCCATATATATGTATGGATTGGAGTTTGCAACTGAAAAGAAACTCTGTGTTCCCCACAAGCTAGGTAAAGGACGGCTTTCACACACAATTTTCTCTCAGAACTGAGCATGTGGAGAGACTTTCGTTCATCTCGCACAAAGGGAACGGGTTGCAGGGAAAATATTTCTCTGGATTCTAAGTCTGTTTCTTAGTGCTGGTTTGATGTTCCTGCAGTTTTCACTGTACAACCGAGTTGGAGCTAGTACCTCCCCATATATATTAATGGAATGGTGTTTAACACTGAAAGAGAACTTTGTGTTCCCAAAAAGCTATATGAAGGAATTCTTTCACACACAATTCTCCCTCTGTACTGAGCGTGAGGAGAGACGTTCTTTCTTCTAGCTAAAGGGAACGGGTTTCAGGGGAAACATTACCTCTGGTCTCTCAGTCTGTTTCCTAGTGCTGGTTTGAAGTTCCTGCAGTTATCACTGTAAAACAGACTTGGAGATATTACATCCCCATATATATGTATGAACTGTTGTTGGCCTCTGAAAAGAAACTTTGTGTTCCCAGCAATTTAGTTGAATGTCGGCTTTCACACACACGCATCTCTCAGAACTGAGCATGTGGAGAGACGTTCGTTCATCTAGCACAAAGGGAACGGGTTGCAGGGGAAACTTTTACTCTGGTTTCTCAGTCTGTTTCCTAGTGCCAGTTTGAACTTCCTGCAGTTTTCATTGTAAAATAGGGTTGGATCTAGTAACTCCTCTTATATATGTATGGAGTGGAGTTTGCAACTGAAAAGAAACTTTGAGTTCCCAACAAGCTAGGTCAATGACGGTTTTCACACACACTTAACACTCAGAACTGAGCATGTGGAGAGACATTCAACCTTCTAGCACAAAAGGAACGGTTTGCAGGAGAAACTCTTACTCTGGTTTCTCAGTCTGATTCCTAGTGCCGTTTTGAATTTCCTGCAATTTTTCACTGTAATATCGAGTTGGAGCTAGTAGCTACCCAGATATATTTATGGAGTGGATTTTGCAAATGAAAAGAAACTTTGTGTTCCCAACAAGCTAGGTGAAGGACGTGTTTCACACATTCTTATATCTCAGTACTGAGCATGTGGAGAGACTTTCGTTCATCTAGCACAAAGGGAACGGTTTGCAGTTGAAACTTTTACTCTGGATTCTCAGTCTGTTTCCTAGTGCCTGTTAGAAGTTCCTGCAGTTTTCACTATAAAACCGAGTGTGATCTAGAATCTCACCATATATATTTATGGAATGGAATTTGCAACCAAAAAATCTTTGTGTTCCCAACAAGCTAGTTGTAGGACGGCCTTCAAACACACTTAACTCTCAGAACTGAGCATGTGGTGAGACGTTCGTTCATCTAGCACAAAGGGAACGGGTTGTACGTGGAACTTTTACTCTGGTTTCTCAGTCTGTTTCCTATTGCCGGTATGAAATTCCTGCAGATTCCACTGTAAAAGCGTGTTGGAGCTAGTACCTTGCGTATACATATGTATGGAGTGGAGTTTTCAACTGAAAACAAACGTTGTTTTCCCAACAAGCTAGCTGAAGGACGGCTTTCACACCCACTCATCTCACAGAACTGAGCATTTGGAGAGACGTTCGTTCATCTAACACAAAGGGAACGTTTTTCAGGGGAAACTTTTACACGGGTTTCTCAGTCTGTTTCAGAGTGCCGGTTTGAATTTCCTGCAGTTTTTACTGTAAAACCGATTTGGAGCTAATACCTCCGCATATATATGTATGGAGTGGAGTTTGCAACTCAAAAGGATATATGTGATCACAAAAAGCTAGGTGAAGAACGGCTTTCACACAGACGTATCTCTCAGAACTCAGTATGTGGAGAGACTTTCGTTCATCACGCACAAATGGAACGGGTTGAAGGGGAAACTTTTACTCTTGTTTCTCAGTCTGTTTCCAAATGCCGAGTTGAAATTCCTGCAGTTTTCACTGTAAAACCGAGTTGAGCTCTTACCACCCCATATATATGTATGGAGTGGAGTTTGCAAGTGAAAAGAAACTTTGTGTTCCCAACAAGCTAAGTGAAGGACGGCTTTCACACACACGTATCTCTCAGAACTGAGCATGTGGAAAGACATTCGCTCATCTCGCACAAACTGAACGGGTTGCAGGAGAAAATTTTGCTCTGGATTCTCAGTTTGTTTCTTACTGCCGGTTTGAAGTTCCTGCAGTTTTCACTGTACAACAGATTTGGAGCTAGTACCTCCCCATATATAATTATGGAATGGTGTCTTCCACTGAAAGAGAACTTTGTGTTCCCAACAAGCTATATGAAGGAATTCTTTCACACACAATTCTCTCTCTGTACTGAGCATGTGGAGGGACGTTCCTTCTTCTAGCTAAAGGGAACGGGTATCAGGGGAAACATTACCTCTGGTCTCTCAGTCTGTTTCCTAGTGCCGGTTTGAAGTTCCTGCAGTTTTCACTGTAAAACCGAGTTGGAACTAGTACCTCCCCATATATATGTATTGAGTGGAGGTTTCAACTAAAAAGAAAATGTGTTCCCAACATTATAGGTGAAGGACGGCATTCACACACACTTATCTCTCTGAACTGAGCATGTGGAGAGACGTTTGTTCATCTAGCACAAATGAAACGGGTTGCAGGGGAAACATTTACTCTGGTCTCACAGTCTGTTTCCTAGTGCCGGGTTGAAGTTCCTGCAGTTTTCACTGTAAAACCGAGTTGGAGCTAGTACGTCCCCATATATATGTATGGATTGGAGTTTGCAACTTAAAATAAACTCTGTGTTCCCAACAAGCTAAGTGAAGTACGGCTTTCACACACAATTATCTTTCAGAACTGAGCTTCTGGAGAGACGTTCCTTCTTCTAGCACAAAGGGAACGGGTTTCAGGGGAAACATTACCTCTGGTCTCTCAGTCTGTTTCCTAGTGCCGGTTTGAAGTTCCTGCAGTTATCACTGTAAAACAGACTTGGAGATATTACATCCCCATATATATGTATGAACTGTAGTTTGCCACTGAAAAGAAACTTTTTTTCCCAACAATTTAGTTGAGTGTCGGCTTTCACACATACGCATCTCTCAGAACTGAGGATGTGGAGAGACTTTCGTTCATCTAGCACAAAGGAACGGGTTGCAGGGGAAACTTTTACTCTGGTTTCTCAGTCTGTTTCCTTGTGCCAGTTTGAACTTCCTGCAGTTTTCCTTGTAAAACAGGGTTAGACCTAGTAACTCCTCTTATATATGTATGGAGTGGAGTTTGCAACTGAAAAGAAACTTTGAGTTCCCAACAAGCTAGGTCAATGACGGATTTCACACACACTTAACTCTCAGAACTGAGCATGTGGAGAGACATTCATCCTTCTAGCACAAAGGGAACGGTTTGCAGGAGAAACTTTTACTCTGGTTTCTCAGTCTGATTCCTAGTGCCGTTTTGAATTTCCTGCAATTTTTCACTGTAATACCGAGTTGGATCTAGTATCTACCCAGATATATATATGGAGTGGATTTAGCAAATGAAAAGAATCTTTGTGTTCCCAACAAGCTAGGTGAAGGATGGCTTTCACACACACTTATCTCTCAGAATTGAGCATGTGGAGAGACATTCATTCTTCTAGCACAAATGGAATGGTTTGCAGGAGAAACTTTTACTCTGGTTTCTCAGTCTGATTCCTAGTGCCGTATTGAATTTCCTGCAATTTTTCACTGTAATACCGAGTTGGAGCTAGTGTCTACCCAGATATATATATGGAGAGGATTTTGCAAATGAAAAGAACCTTTGTGTTCCCAACAAGCTAGGTGAAGGACGGCTTTCACACATACTTATCCCTCAGTACTGAGCATGTGGAGAGACTTTCGTTCATCTAGCACAAAGGGAACGGTTTGCAGTTGAACCTTTTACTCTGGATTCTCAGTCGGTTTCCTAGTGCCTGTTTGAAGTTCCTGCAGTTTTCACTATAAAACCGAGTGTGATCTAGTATCTCACCATATATATTTATGGAATGGAATTTGCAACTGAAAAAATCTTTGTGTTCCCAACAAGCTAGTTGTAGGACGGCCTTCAAACACACTTAACTCTGAGAACTGAGCATGTGGTGAGACGTTCGTTCATCTAGCACAAAGGGAACGGGTTGTAGGTGGAACTTTTACTCTGGTTTCTCAGTCTGTTTCCTATTGCCGGTATGAAGTTACTGCAGTTTCCACTGTAAAAGCGTGTTGGAGCTAGTACGTTGCGTATAGATATGTATGGAGTGGAGTTTGCAACTGAAAACAAACGTTGTTTTCCCAACAAGCTAGGTCAATGACGGATTTCACACACACTTAACCCTCAGAACTGAGTATGTGGAGAGACATTCTTTCTTCCAGCACAAAGGGAACGGTTTGCTGTAGGAACTTTTACTCTGGTTTCTCAGTCTGTTTCCTAGTGCCGGTTTGAAGTTCCTGCAGTTTTTCTCTGTAAAACAGATTTGGAGCTAGTATCTCCCCATATATATGTATGGAGTGGAGTTTGCAACTGAAAAGCAACTATGTGTTCCCAACAAGCTAACTGAAGGACGGCTTTCACACCCACTTATCTCACAGAACTGAGCATTTGGAGAGACGTTCGTTCATCTCGCACAAAGGGAACGGGTTGAAGGGGAAACTTTTACTCTTGTTTCTCAGTCTTTTTCCAAGTGCCGAGTTGAAACTCCTGCAGTTTTCACTGTAAAATCTAGTTGAGCTCATACCACCCCATATATATGTATGGAGTGGAGTTTGCAACTGAAAAGAAACTTTGTGTTCCCAACAAGCTAATTGAAGGACGGCTTTCACACACACGTATCTCTCAGAACTGAGCATGTGGAGAGACGTTCCTTCTTCTAGCACAAAAGGAACGGGTTTCAAGGGACACATTACCTCTGATCTCTCAGTCTGTTTCCTAGTGCCGGTTTGAAGTTCCTGCAGTTTTCACTATAAAACCGAGTGTGATCTATTATCTCACCATATATATATATGAAGTGGAATTTGCAACTGAAAGAATCTTTGTGTTCCCAATGAGCTAGTTGTAGGACGGCTTTCAAACACACTTAACTCTCAGAACTGAGCATGTGGTGAGACGTTCGTTCATGTAGCACTAAGTGAACGGGTTGTAGGAGGAACTTTTACTCTGGTTTCTCAATCTGTTTACTATTGCCGGTATGAAGTTCGTGCAGTTTTCACTGTAATAGCGTGTTGGAGCTAGAACCTTGTGTATACATATGTATTTAGTGGAGTTTGTAACTGAAAAGATACGTTGTTTTCCCAACAAGCTAGGTCAATGACGGATTTCACACACACTTAACTCTCAGAACTGAACATGTGGAGAGACATTCTTTCTTCAAGCACAAAGGGAACGGTTTGCCGTAGAAAATTTTACTCTGGTTTCTCAGTCTGTTTCCTAGTGCCGGTTTGAAGTTCCTGCAGTTTTCACTGTACAACCGAGTTGAAGCTAGTACCTCCCCATATATATTTATGGAATGGTGTTTTCCACTGAAAGAGAACTTTGTGTTCCCAACAAGCTAGGTGAAGGACGTCTTTCACACACAATTATCTCTCAGAACTGAGCATGTGGAGAGACGTTCCTTCTTCTAGCACAAAGGGAACGGGTTTCAGGGGAAAGAATACCTCTTGTCTCTCAGTCTGTTTCCTATTGCCGGTTTGAAATTCCTGCAGTTTTCACTGTAAAACCGAGTTGGAACTTGTACTTCCCCATATATATGTATGGAGTGGAGATTTCAACTAAAAAGAAAATGTGTTCCCAACAAGCTAAGTGAAGGACGGCATTCACACACACTTATTTCTCTGAACTGAGCATGTGGAGAGACGTTCGTTCATCTAGCACAAAAGGAACGGGTTGCAGGGGAAACATTTACTCTGGTCTCTCAGTCTGTTTCCTAGTGCCGGTTTGAAGTTCCTGCAGGTTTAACTGTAAAATCGTGTTGGAGCTAATACCTCCCTATATATATATATATATAGAATTGAGTTTACAACTGAAAATTGACTTTGTTTTCCCCACAAACAAGGTGAAGCACGGCATTCACACACACGTATCTCTCAGAACTGAGCATGTGGAGAGACTTTCGTTCATCTCGCACAAAGGGAACTTGTTGAAGGGGAAACTTTAACTCTTGTTTCCAGTCTGTTTCCAAGTGCCTTGTTGAAATTCCTTCAGTTTTCACTGTAAAACCTAGTTGAGCTCTTACCACCCCATATATATGTATGGAGTGGAGTTTGCAACTGAAAAGAAACTTTGTGTTCCCAACAAGCTAAGTGAAGGACGGTTTTCACACACACGTATCTCTCAGAACTGAACATGTGGAGAGACGTTCGTTCATCTAGCACAAAAGGAACGGGTTGCAGGAGAAAATTTTTCTCTGGATTCTCAGTCTGTTTCTTAGTGCCGGTTTGAAGTTCCTGCAGTTTTCACTGTACAACCGAGTTGGAGTTAGTACCTCCCCATATACATTTATGGAATGGTGTTTACCACTGAAAGAGAACTTTGTGTTCCCAACAAGCTATATAAAGTAATTCTTTCACACACAATTCTCTCCCTGTACTGAGCATGTGGAGGGACGTTCCTTCTTCTAGCTAAAGGGAACGGGTTTCAGGGGAAACATTACCTCTTGTATCTCAGTCTATTTCCTAGTGCCTGTTTGAATTTCCTTCAGTTTTCACTGTAAAACCGAGTTGGAACTAGTACCTCCCCATATATATGTATGGAGTGGAGTTTGCAACTGAAATGCAAGTATGTGTTCCCAACAAGCTACCTGAAGGACGGCTTTCACACCCACTTATCTCACAGAACTGAGCATTTGGAGAGACGTTCGTTCATCTAACACAAAGGGAACGTGTGGCAGGGGAAACTTTTACTCGGGTTTCTCCGTCTGTTTCAGAGTGCCGGTTTGAATTTCCTGCAGTTTTTACTGTAAAACCGATTTGGAGCTAATACCTCCCCATGTATATGTATTGAGTGGAGGTTTCAACTAAAAAGAAAATGTGTTCCCAACATCATAGGTGAAGGACGGCATTCACACACACTTATCTCTCTGAACTGAGCATGTGGAGAGACGTTTGTTCATCTAGCACAAATGGAACGGGTTGCAGGGGAAACATTTACTCTGGTCTCACAGTCTGTTTCCTAGTGCCGGTTTGAAGCTCCTGCAGTTTTCACTGTAAAACCGAGTTGGAGCTAATACGTCCCCATATATATGTATGGATTGGAGTTTGCAACTGAAAATAAACTGTGTTTTCCCAACAAGCTAGATGAAGTACGGCTTTCACACACAATTATCTCTCAGAACTGAGCATGTGGAGAGACGTTCCTTCTTCTAGCTCAAAGGGAACGGGTTTCAGGGGAAACATTACATCTGGTCTCTCAGTCTGTTTCCTAGTGCCGGTTTGAAGTTCCTGCATTTATCACTGTAAAACAGACTTGGAGATATTATATCCCCATATATATGAATGAATTTTAGTTTGCCACTGAAAAGAATCTTTGTGTTCCCAACAATTTAGTTGAGTGTCGGCTTTCACACACACGCATCTGTCAGAACTGAGCATGTGGAGAGACGTTCGTTCATCTAGCAGAAAAGGAACGGGTTGCAGGAGAAAATTTTTCTCTGGATTCTCAGTCTGTTTCTTAGTGCCGGTTTGAAGTTCCTGCAGTTTTCACTGTACAACCGAGTTGGAGTTTGTACCTCCCCATATACATTTATGGAATGGTGTTTACCACTGAAAGAGAACTTTGTGTTCCCAACAAGCTATATAAAGTAATTCTTTCACACACAATTCTCTCCCTGTACTGAGCATGTGGAGGGACGTTCCTTCTTCTAGCTAAAGGGAACGGGTTTCAGGGGAAACATTACCTCTGGTATCTCAGTCTGTTTCCTAGTGCCTGTTTGAATTTCCTGCAGTTTTCACTGTAAAACGGAGTTGGAACTAGTACCTCCCCATATATATATATGGAGTGGAGTTTGTAACTGAAAAGAAACTCTGTGTTCCCAACAAGCTAGGTGAAGGACGTCTTTCACACACAATTATCTCTCAGAACTGAGAATGTGGAGAGACGTTCCTTCTTCTAGCACAAAGGGAACGGGTTGTAGGAGGAACTTTTACTATCTTTTCTCAGTCTTTTTCCTATTGCCGTTATGAAGTTCCTGCAGTTTTCACTGTAAAAGCGTGTTGGAGCTAGTAACGTCCGTATACATATGTATGGAGTGGAGTTTTCAACTGAAAAGAAACTTTGTGTTCCCAACAATTTAGTGGAGTGTCGGCTTTCACACACACGCATCTCTCAGAACTGAGCATGTGGAGAGACTTTCGTTCATCTAGCACAAAGAACGGGTTGCAGGGGAAAATTTTACTCTGGTTTCTCAGTCTGTTTCCTTGTGCCAGTTTGAACTTCCTGCAGTTTTCATTGTAAAACAGGGTTAGACCTAGTAACTCCTTTAATATATGTATGGAGTGGAGTTTGTAACTGAAAAGAAACTTTGAGTTCCCAACAAGCTAGGTCAATGACGGATTTCACACACATTTAACTCTCAGAACTGAGCATGTGGAGAGACATTCATCCTTCTAGCACAAAGGGAACGGTTTGCAGGAGAAACTTTTACTCAGCTTTCTCAGTGTGATTCCTAGTGCCGTTTTGAATTTCCTGCAATTTTTCACTGTAATACCGAGTTGGAGCTAGTATCTACCCAGATATATATATGGACTGGATTTTGCAAATGAAAAGAATCTTTGTGTTCCCAACAAGCTAGGTGAAGGACGGCTTTCACACACACTTATCTCTCAGGACTGAGCATGTGGAGAGACATTCATTCTTCTAGCACAAATGGAACGGTTTGCAGGAGAAACTTCTACTCTGGTTTCTCAGTCTGATTCCTAGTGGCGTTTTGAATTTCCAGCAATTTTTCACTGTAATACCGAGTTGGAGCTAGTGTCTACCCAGATATATATATGGAGTGGATTTTGCAAATGAAAAGAATCTTTGTGTTCCCAACAAGCTAGGTGAAGTACGGCTTTCACACATACTTATCTCTCAGTACAGAGCATGTGGAGAGACTTTCGTTCATCTAGCACAAAGGGAACGGTTTGCAGTTGAAACTTTTACTCTGGATTCTCAGTCTGTTTCCTAGTGCCTGTTTGAAGTTCCTGCAGTTTTCACTATAAAACCGAGTGTGATCTAGTATCCCACCATATATATTTATGGAATGGAATTTGCAACTGAAAGAATCTTTGTGTTCCCAACAAGCTAGTTGTAGGACGGCCTTCAAACACACTTAACTCTCAGAACTGAGCATGTGGTGAGACGTTCGTTCATCTAGCACAAAGGGAACGGGTTGTAGGAGGAACTTTTACTGTGGTTTCTCAGTCTGTTTCCTATTGCCGGTATGAAGTTCCTGCAGTTTCCACTGTAAAAGCGTGTTGGAGCTAGTACCTTGCGTATACATATGTATGGAGTGGAGTTTGCAACTGAAAAGAAACGTTGTTTTCCCAACAAGCTAGGTCAATGACGGATTTCACACACACTTAACTCTCAGAACTGAGCATGTGGAGAGACATTCTTTCTTCTAGCACAAAGGGAACGGTTTGCTGTAGGAACTTTTACTCTGGTTTCTCAGTCTGTTTCCTAGTGCCGGTTTGAAGTTCCTGCAGTTTTCACTGTACAACCGAGTTGGAGCTAGTACCTCCCCATATATTTTTATGGAGTGGTGTTTACCACTGAAAGAGAACTATGTGTTCCCAACAAGCTATATAAAGTAATTCTTTCACACACAATTCTCTCCCTGTACTGAGCATGTGGAGGGACGTTCCTTCTTCTAGCTAAAGGGAACGGGTTTCAGGGGAAACATTACCTCTGGTATCTCAGTCTGTTTCCTAGTGCCGGTTTGAATTTCCTGCATTTTTCACTGTAAAACCGAGTTGGAACTAGTACCTCCCCGTATATATGTATGGAATGGGGTTTGCAACTGAAAAGAAACTCTGTGTTCCCAACAAGCTATGTGAAGGACGTCTTTCACACACAATTATCTCTCAGAACTGAGCATGTGGAGAGACGTTCCTTCTTCTAGCTAAAGGGAACGGGTTTCAGGGGAAACATTACCTCTGGTCTCTCAGTCTGTTTCTTAGTGCCGGTTTGAAGTTCCTGCAGTTTACACTGTAAAACCGAGTTGGAAGTTGTACCTCCCCATATATATGTAAGGAGTGGAGATTTCAACTAAAAAGAAAATGTGTTCCCTACAATCTAGGTGAAGGACGGCATTCACACACACTTATCTCTCTGAAATGAGCATGTGGATAGACGTTCGTTCATGTAGCACAAAAGGAACTGGTTGCAGGGGAAACATTTACTCTGGTCTCTCAGTCTGTTTCCTAGTGCCGGTTTGAAGTTCCTGCAGGTTTAAGTGTAAAATCGTGTTGGAGCTAATACCTCTCCATATATATGTATAGAATTGAGTTTACAACTTAAAATTGACTTTGTTTTCCCCACAAACAAGGTGAAGCACGGCATTCACACACACGTATCTCTCAGAACTGAGCATGTGGAGAGACTTTCGTTCATCTCGCATAAAGTATCATGTTGAAGGGAAAACTTTTACTCTTGTTTCTCAGTGTGTTTCCAAGTGCCGATTTGAAATTCCTGCAGTTTTCACTGTAAAATCTTGTTGAGCTCTTACCACCCCATATATATGTATGGAGTGGAGTTTGCAACTGAAAAGCAACTATGTGTTACCAACAAGCTAGCTGAAGGACGGCTTTCACACCCACTTATCTCACAGAACTGAGCATTTGGAGAGACGTTCGTTCATCTAACACAAAGGGAACTTGTTGCAGGGGAAACTTTTACTCGGGTTTCTCCGACTGTTTCAGAGTTCCGGTTTGAATTTCCTGCAGTTTTTACTGTAAAACCGATTTGAAGCTAATACCTCCCCATATATATGTATGGAGTGGAGTTTGCAACTCAAAAGAATATATGTGATCACAAAAAGGTAGGTGAAGAACGGCTTTCACACACACGTATCTCTCAGAACTGAGCATGTGGAGAGACTTTCCTTCATCTAGAACAAAGGAAACGGGTTGCAGGAGAAATTTTTCTCTGGTTTCTCAGTCTTTTTCCTAGTGCCTTTTTGAAGTTCCTGCAGTTTTCACTATAAAACCGAGTTTGATCTAGTATCTCACCGTATATATGTATGGAGTGGAATTTGCAACTGAAAGAATCTTTGTGTTCCCAACAAGCTAGTTGAATGACGGCTTTCAAACACACTTAACTCTCAGAACTGAGCATGTGGTGAGACGTTCGTTCATCCAGCACAAAAGAACGGGTTGTAGGAGGAACTTTTACTCTCGTTTCTCAGTCTGTTTCCTATTGCCGGTATGAAGTTCCTGCAGTTTTCACTGTAAAAGCGTGTTAGAGATTGTAACTTCCGTATACATATGTATGGAGTGGAGTTTACAACTGAAAAGGAACATTGTTTTCCCAACAATCTAGCTCAATGACGGATTACACACACACTTAATTCTCAGATCTGAGCATGTGGAGAGACATTCTTTCTTCTAACACAAAGGGAACAGTTTGCAGTAGGAACTTTTACTCTGGTTTCTCAGTCTGTTTCCTAGTGCAGGTTTGAAGTTCCTGCAGTTTTCACTGTAAAACAGTGTTGGAACTGGTATCTCCCCATATATATGTATGGAGAGGTGTTTGCAACTGAAAAGCAACTATGTGTTCCCAACAAGCTAGCTGAAGGGCGGCTTTCACACCCACTTATCTCACAGAACTGAGTATTTGGACAGACGTTCGTTCATTTAACAAAAAGGGAACGTGTTGTAGGGGAAACTTTTACTCGGGTTTCTCAGTCTGTTTCAGAGTGCCGGTTTGAATTTCCTGCAGTTTTCACTGTAAAACCGATTTGGAGCTAATACCTCCCCGTATATATATATGGAGTGGAGTTTGCAACTGAAAAGAATATATGTGATCACAACAAGCTAGATGAAGTACGGCATTCACACACACGTATCTCTCAGAACTGAGCATGTGGAGAGACTTTCGTTCATCTCGCACAAAGGGAACGGGTTGCAGGAGAAAATATTTCTCTGGATTCTCAGTTTGTTTCTTAGTACCGGTTTGAAGTTCCTGCAGTTTTCACTGTACAACCGAGTTGGAGCTAGTACCTCCCCATATATATTTATGGAATTGTGTTTACCACTGAAAGAGATCTTTGTGTTCCCAACAAGCTACATGTAGGAATTCTTTCACACACAATTCTCTCTCTGTACTGAGCATGTGGAGAGACGTTCCTTCTTCTAGCTAAAGGGAACGGGTTTCAGGGGAAACATTACCTCTGGTCTCTCAGTATATTTCCTAGTGCCGGTTTGAAGTTCGTGCAGTTTTCACTGTAAAACCGAGTTGGAACTAATACCTCCCCATATATATGTATGGAGTGGAGTTTGCAACTGAAAAGAAACTCTGTGTGCCCAACAAGCTAGGTGAAGTACGTCTTTCACACACAATTATCTCTCAGAACTGAGCATGTGGAGAGACGTTCCTTCTTCTAGCACAAAGGGAACGGGTTTCAGGGGAAACATTACCTCTGGTCTCTCAGTCTGTTTCCTAGTGCCGGTTTGAAATTCCTGCAGTTTACACTGTAAAACCGAGTTGGAAATAGTACCTCCCCATATATATGTATTGAGTGGAGTTTTCAACTAAAAAGAAAATGTGTTCCCTACAACCTAGGTGAAGGAAGGCATTCACACACACTTATCTCTCTGAACTGAGCATGTGGATACACGTTCGTTCATCTAGCACAAAAGGAACGGTTTGCAGGGGAAACATTTACTCTGGTCTCTCAGTCTGTTTCCTAGTGCCGGTTTGAAGTTCCTGCAGGTTTAACTGTAAAATCGTGTTGGAGCTTATACCTCCCCATATATATTTACAGAATTGAGTTTACAACTGAAAATTGACTTTGTTTTCCCCACAAACAAGTTGAAGCACGGCATTCACACACACGTATCTCTCAGAACTGAGCATGTGGAGAGACGTTCCTTCATCTAGTACAAAGGGAACGGGTTGCAGGAGAAATTTTACTCAGGTTTCTCAGTCTTTTTCCTAGTGCCTTTTTGAATTTCCTGCAGTTTTCACTATAAAACCGAGTTTGATCTAGTATCTCACCATATATATATATGGAGTGGAATTTGCAACTGAAAGAATCTTTGTGTTCCCAACAAGCTAGTTGAATGACGGCTTTCAAACACAATTAACTCTCAGAACTGAGCATGTGGTGAGACTTTCGTTCATCCAGCACAAAGGAACGGGTTGTAGGAGGAACTTTTACTATCGTTTCTCAGTCTGTTTCCTATTGCCTGTATGAAGTTCCTGCAGTTTTCACTGTAAAAGCGTGTTGGAGCTAGAAAATTCCGTATACATATGTACGGAGTGGAGTTTTCAAATGAAAAGAAACTTTGTGTTCCCAACAAGCTAGGTGAAGGACGGCTTTCACACACACTTCTCTCTCAGAACTGAGCATGTTGAGAGACGTTCGTTCAACCAGCACAAAGGGAACGGTTTGCAGGTGAAACTTTTACTCTTGTTTCTCAGTCTGTTTCCTAGTGCCGGTTTGATGTTCCTGCAGTTTTCACTGTAAAAACGAGTTGGAGTTAATACCACACCATATATAAGTATGGAGTACATTTTGCAACTGAAAAGAATCTTTGTGTTCCCAACAAGCTAGGTGAAGGACGGCTTTCACACACACTTATCTCTCAGAACTGAGCATGTGGAGAGTCGTTCATTTATCTAGCACAAAGGCATCGGGTTGTAGGGGAAACTTTTACTCCTTTTTCAGTCTGTTTTCTAGTGCCGGTTTTAACTTCCTGCAGTTTTCAGTGTAAAACCATGTTGGAGCTTGTACCACCCCGTATATATGTAGGAGTGGAGATAGCAACTGAAAAAAACTTTGTGTTCCCAACAAGCTAGGTGAAGGACGGCTTTCACACCCACTTATCTCACAGAACTGAGCATGTGGAGAAACTTTCGTTCATCTCGCACAAAGATAACGGGTTGCAGGAGAAAATTTTTCTCTGGATTCTCGGTCTATTAGTGCCGGTTTGAAGTTCCTGCAGTTTTCACTGTACAACCGAGTTGTAGCTAGTACCTCCCCATATATATTTATGGAATGGTGTTTACCACTGAAAGAGAAGTTTGTGTTCCCAACAAGCTAAATGAAGGAATTCTTTCACACACAATTCTCTCTCTGTACTGAGCATGTGGAGAGACGTTCCTTCTTCTAGCTAAAGGGAACGGGTTTCAGGGGAAACATTACCCCTGGTTTCTCAGTCTGTTTCCTAGTGCCGGTTTGAAGTTCCTGCAGTTTTCACTATAAAACAGATTTGGAGCTAGTATCTCCCCATATATATGTATGGAGTGGAGGTTGCAACTGAAAAGCAACTATGTGTTCCCAACAAGCTAGCTGAAGGACGGCTTCCACACCCACTTATCTCACAGAACTGAACATTTGGAGAGACGTTCGTTCATCTCGCATAAAGGGAACGGGTTGAAGGGGAAACTTTTACTCTTGTTTCTCAGTCTTTTTCCAAGTGACGAGTTGAAATTCCTGCAGTTTTCACTGTAAAACCTAGTTGAACTCTTACCACCCCATATATATGGATGGAGTGGAGTTTGCAACTGAAAAGACACTTTGTGTTCCCAACAAGCTAATTGAAGGACGGCTTTCACACACACGTATCTCTCAGAACTGAGCATGTGGAGAGACGTTCGTTCATATAGCACAAATGGAACGGGTTTCGGGGGAAACATTACCTCTGGTCTCTCAGTCTGTTTCCTATTGCCGGTATGAAGTTCCTGCAGTTTTCACTGTAAAAGCGTGTTGGAACTTGTACCTTGCATATACATATGTATGGAGTGGAGTTTGCAACTGAAAAGAAACGTTGTTTTCCCAACAAGCTAGGTCAATGACGGATTTCACACACACTTAACTCTCAGAACTGAGCATGTGGAGAGAGTTTCTTTCTTCTAACACAAAGGGAACGGTTTGCCGTAGGAACTTTTACTCTGGTTTCTCAGTCTGTTTCCTAGTGCCTGTTTGAAGTTCCTGCAGTTTTCACTGTACAAATGAGTTGGAACTAGTACTTCCCCATATATATTTATGGAATGGTGTTTACCATTGAAAGAGATCTTTGTGTTCCCAACAAGCTATATGAAGGAATTCTTTCAGACACAATTCTCTCTCTGTACTGAGCATGTGGAGAGACGTTCCTTCTTCTAACTAAAGGGAACGGGTTTCAGGGGAAACATTACCTCTGGTCTCTCAGTCTGTTTCCTAGTGCCGGTTTGAAGTTCCTGCAGTTTTCACTGTAAATCCGAGTTGGAACTAGTACCTCCCCATATATATGTATGGAGTGGAGTTTGCAACTGAAAAAATACTCTCTGTTCCCAACAAGCTAGGTGAAGTATGTCTTTCACACACAATTATCTCTCAGAAATGAGATGTGGAGAGACGTTCCTTCTTCTAACACAAAGGGAACGGGTTTCAGGGGAAACATTACCTCTGGTCTCTCAGTCTGTTTCCTAGTGCCGGTTTAATGTTCCTGCAGTTTTCACTGTAAAACCGAGTTGGAACTAGTACCTCCCCATATATAAGTATGGAGTGGAGTTTTCAACTAAAAAGAAAATGTGTTCCAAACAACCTAGGTGAAGGACGGCATTCACACACACTTATCTCTCTGAACTGAGCATGTGGAGAGACGTTCGTTAATCTAGCACAAAAGGAACGGGTTGCAGGGGAAACATTTACTCTGGTCTCTCAGCCTTTTTCCTAGTGCCGGTTTGAAATTCCTGCAGGTTTAACTGTAAAATCGTGTTGGAGCTAATACCTCCCCATATATATGTATAGAATTGAGTTTACAACTGAAAATTGACTATGTTTTCCCCACAAACTTGGTGAAGCACGGCATTCACACACACGTATCTCTCAGAACTGAGCATGTGGAGAGACGTTCCTTCATCTAGTACAAAGGGAACGGGTTGCAGGAGAAATTTTTCTCTGGTTTCTCAGTCTTTTTCCTAGTGCCTTTTTGAAGTTCCTGCAGTTTTCACTATAAAACCGAGTTTGATCTAGTATCTCACCATATATATGTATGGAGTGGAATTTGCAACTGAAAGAATCTTTGTGTTCCCAACAAGCTAGTTGAATGACGGCTTTCAAACACACTTAACTCTCAGAACTGAGCATGTGGTGAGACTTTCGTTCATCCAGCACAAAGGAACGGGTTGTAGGAGGAACTTTTACTATCGTTTCTCAGTGTGTTTCATATTGCCGGGATGAAGTTCCTGCAGTTTTCACTGTAAAAGCGTGTTTGAGCTAGTAACTTCCGTATACATATGTATGGAGTGGAGTTTGCAACTGAAAAGAAACTTTGTGTTCCCAACAATCTAGGTGAAGGACGGCTTTCACACACACTAATCTCTCTGAACTGAGCATGTGGAGAGACGTTTGTTCATCTAGCACAAATGGAACGGGTTGCAGGGGAAACATTTACTCTGGTCTCACAGTCTGTTTCCTAGTGCCGGTTTGAAGCTCCTGCAGTTTTCACTGTAATACAGAGTTGGAGCTAGTACGTCCCCATATATATGTATGGATTGGAGTTTGCAACTGAAAATAAACTCTGAGTTCCCAACAAGCTAAGTGAAGTACGGCTTTCACACACACGTATCTCTCAGAACTGAGCATGCGGAGAGACGTTCGTTCATCTAGCACAAAGGGAACGGGATGTAGGGGAAACTTTTGCTCTGGTTTCTCAGTCTGTTTCCTAGTGCCGGTTTGAAGTTCCTACAGTTTTCACTGTAAAACAGAGTTGGAACTTGTATCTCCCCATATATATGTATGGAGTGGAGTTTGCAACTGAAAAGCAACTATGTGTTCCCATCAAGCTAGCTGAAGGGCGGCTTTCACACCCACTTATCTCACAGAACTGAGCATTTGGATAGACGTTCGTTCATCTAACAAAAAGGGAACGTGTTGGAGGGGAAACTTTTACTCGGGTTTCTCAGTCTGTTTCAGAGTGCCGGTTTGAATTTAATGCAGTTTTTACTGTAAAACCAATTTGGAGCTAATACCTCCCCATATATATGTATGGAGTGGAGTTTGCAAGTGAAAAGAATATATGTGATCACAACAGGCTAGGTGAAGTACGGCTTTCACACACTCGTATCTCTCAGAACTGAGCATGTGGAGAGACTTTCGTTCATCTCGCACAAAGGGAACGGTTTGCAGGAGAAAATTTTTCTCAACATTCTCAGTCTGTTCCTTAGTGCCGGTTTGAAGTTCCTGCAGTTTTCACTGTACAACCGAGTTGGAGCTAGTACCTCCCCATAAATATTTATGGAATGGTGTTTACCACTGAAAGAGGACTTTGTGTACCCAACAAGCTATATGAAGGAATTCTTTCACACACAATTCTCTCTCTGTACTGAGCATGTGAAGAGACGTTCCTTCTTCTAGCTAAAGGGAACGGGTTTCAGTGGAAACTTTACCTCTGGTCTCTCAGTCTGTTTTTAGTGCCGGTTTGAAGTTCCTGCAGTTTTCACTGTAAAACCGAGTTGGAACTAGTACCTCCATATATATATGTATGGAGTGGAGTTTGCAACTGAAAAGAAACTCTGTGTTCCCAATAAGCTATGTGAAGGACGTCTTTCACTCACAATTATATCTCAGAACTGAGCATGTGGGTAGGCGTTCGTTCATCTAGCACAAAAGGAACTGGTTGCAGGGGAAACATTTACTCTGGTCTCTCATTCTGTTTCCTAGTGCCGGTTTGAAATTCCTGCAGGTTTAACTGTAAAATCGTCTTGGAGCTAATACCTCCCCATATATATGTATTGAATTGTGTTTACAACTGAAAATTGACTTTGTTTTCCCTACAAAATAGGTGAAGCACGGCATTCACACACACGTATCTCTCAGAACTGAGCATGTGGAGAGACGTTCCTTCATCTAGTAAAAAGGGAACGGGTTGCAGGAGAAATTATTCTCCGGTTTCTCAGTCTGTTTCCTAGTGCCGGTTTGATGTTCCTGCAGTTTTCACTGTAAAAACGAGTTAGAGCTAATACCACACCATATATAAGTATGGAGTACATTTTGCAACTGAAAAGAATCTTTGTGTTCCCAACAAGCTACTTGAAGGATTGCTTCCACACACACTTATCTCTCAGAACTGAACATGTGGAGAGTCGTTCATTCATCTAGCACAAAGGCATCGGGTTGTAGGAGAAACTTTTACTCCTTTTCTCAGTCTGTTTTGTAGTGCTGGTTTGATCTTCCTCCAGTTTTCTGTGTAAAACCATGTTGGAGCTAGTACCACCCCGTATATATGTATGGAGTGGAGATAGCAACTGGAAAGAAACTTTGTGTTAACAACAAGCTAGGTGAAGGACGGCTTTCACACCCACTTATCTCACAGAACTGAGCATTTGGAGAGACGTTCGTTTATCTAACACAAAGGGAACGTGTTGCATGGGAAACTGTTACTTGGGTTTCTCAGTCTGTTTCAGAGTGCTGGTTTGAATTTCCTGCAGTTTTTACTGTAAAACCAATTTGGAGCTAATACCTCCCAATATATATGTATGGAGTGGAGTTTGCAACTGAAAAGAATATATGTGATCACAAGAAGCTAGGTGAAGGACGGCTTTCACACACACGTATCTCTCAGAACTTAGCATGTGGTGAGACGTTCGTTCATCTCGCACAATGGGAACGGGTTGAAGGGGAAACTTTTACTCTTGCTTCTCAGTCTGTTTCCAAGTGCCGAGTTGAAATTCCTGCAGTTTTCACTGTAAAATCGAGTTGAGCTCTTACCACCCCATATATTTGTATGGAGTGGAGTTTGCAACTGAAAAGAAACTTTGTGTTCCCAACAAGCTAAGTGAAGGACGGCTTTCACACACACGTATCTCACAGAACTGTGCATGTGGAGAGACGTTCGTTCATCTAGCACAAATGGAACTTGTTTCAGGGGAAACATTACCTCTGGTCTCTCAGTCTGTTTCCTAGTGCCGGTTTGAAGTTCCTGCAGTTTTCACCGTAAAACCGAGTTGGAACTAGTACCTCCCCATATATTTGTATGGAGTGGAGGTTTCAACTAAAAAGAAAATGTGTTCCCAACAACATAGGTGAAGGACGGCTTTCACACACACGTATCTCTCAGAACTGTGCATGTGGAGAGACGTTCGTTCATCTAGCACAAATGGAAAGGTTTGCAGGGGAAACATTTACTCTCGTCTCACAGTCTGTTTCCTAGTTCCGGTCTGAAGCTCCTGCAGTTTTCACTGTAAAACCGAGTTGGAGCTAGTACGTCCCCATATATATATATGGAGTGGAGTTTGCAACTGAAAATAAACTCTGTGTTCCCAACAAGCAAGGTGAAGTACGGCTTTCACACACAATTATCTCTCAGAACTGAGCATGTGGAGAGACGTTCCTTCTTCTAGCACAAAGGGAACGGGTTTCAGGGGAAACATTACCTCTGGTCTATCAGTCTGTTTCCTAGTGCCGGTTTGAAGTTCCTGCAGTTATCACTGTAAAACAGACTTGGAGATATTACATCCCAATATATATGTATGAGGTGTAGTTTGCCACTGAAAAGAAACTTTGTGTTCCCAAAAATTTAGTTGAATGTCGGCTTTCACACACACGCATATCTCAGAACTGAGCATGTGGAGAGACGTTCGTTCATCTAGCACAAAGGGAACGGTTTGCAGGAGAAACTTTTACTCTGTTTTCTCAGTCTGATTCCTAGTGCCGTTTTGAATATCCTGCAATTTTTCACTGTAATACCTAGTTGGAACTAGTATCTACCCAGATATATTTATGGAGTGGAATTTGCAAATGAAAAGAAACTTTGTGTTCCCAACAAGCAATGTGAAGGACGGCTTTAACACACACTTATCTCTCAGAACTTAGCATGTGGAGAGACATTCATTCTTCTAGCACAAAGGGAACGGTTTGCAGGAGAAAATTTTACTCTGGTTTCTCAGTCTGATTCCTAGTGCCGTTTTGAATTTTCTGCAATTTTTCACTGTAATACCGAGTTGGAGCTAATATCTACCCAGATATATTTATGGACTTGATTTTGCAAATGAAAAGAAACTTTGTGTTCCCAACAAGCTAGGTGAAGGACGGCTTTCACACATAATTATCTCTGAGTACTGAGCATGTGGAGAGACGTTCGTTCATCTCGCACAAAGGGAACGGGTTGAAGGGGAAACTTTTACTCTGGTTTCTCAATCTGTTTCCAAGTGCCGAGTTGAATTTCTTGCAGTTTTCACTGTAAAACTGAGTTGAGCTCTTACCACCCCATATATATTTATGGAGTGGAGTTTGCAAGTGAAAATAAACTTTGTGTTCCGAACAAGCTAAGTGAAGGACGGCTTTCACACACACGTATCTCTCAGAATTGAGCATGTGGAGAGACTTTCGTTCATCTCGCACAAAGGGAACGGGTTGCAGTAGAAAATTTTTCTCTGGATTCTCAGTCTGTTTCTTAGTGCCGGTTTGAAGTTCCTGCAGGTTTCACTTTAAAACCGAGTTGGAGCTAGTACCTCCCCATATATATTTATGGAATGGTGTTTACCACTGAAAGAGAACATTGTGTTCCCAACAAGCTATATCAAGGAATTCTTTCACACACAATTCTTCTCAGTACTGAGCATGTGGAGAGACGTTCCTTCTTCTAGCTAAAGTGAACGGGTTTCAGGGGAAACATTACCTCTGGTCTCTCAGTCTGTTTCCTAGTGCCGGTTTGAAGTTCCTGCAGTTTTCACTGTAAAACCGAGTTGGAACTCGTACCTCCCCATATATATGTGTGGAGTGGAGTTTTCAACTAAAAAGAAAATGTGTTCCCAACAACCTAGGTGAAGGACGGCATTCACTCATACTTATCTCTCTGAACTGAGCATGTGGAGAGACGTTCGTTCATCTAGCACAAAAGGAACGGGTTGCAGGGGAAACATTTACTCTGGTCTGTCAGTGTGTTTCCTAGTGCCGGTTTGAACTTCCTGCAGATTTAACTGTAAAATCGTGTTGGAGCTAATACCTCCCCATATATATGTATAGAATTGAGTTTACAACTGAAAATTGACTTTGTTTTCCCCACAAACTAAGTGAAGCACGGCATTCACACACACGTATCTCTCAGAACTGAGCATGTGGAGAGACGTTCCTTCATCTAGTACAAAGGGAACGGGTTGCAGGAGAAATTTTACTCTGGTTTCTCAGTCTTTTTCCTAGTGCCTTTTTTAAGTTCCTGCAGTTTTCTCTATAAAACCGAGTTTGATCTAGTATCTCACCATATATATTTATGGAGTGGAATATGCAAATGAAAGAATCTTTGTGTTCCCAACAATCTAGGTGAAGGACGGCTTTCACACACAGTTATCTCTCAGAACTGAGCATGTGGAGAGACGTTTATTCATCTAGCACAAAGGGAACCGTTTGCAGGTGAAACTATTACTCTCGTTTCTCAGTCTGTTTCCTAGTGCCGGTTGGAAGTTCCTGCAGTTTTCACTGTAAAAAAGAGTTGGAGCTAGTATCTCCCCATATATATGTATGGATTGGTGTTTTCAACTGAAAAAATAGTTTGTGTTCCCAACATGCTAGGTGAAGAATGGCTTTCACGCACACTTATCTCTCAGAACTGAGCATGTGGATAGACGTTCGTTCATCTAGCAGAAAGGGACCGGATTGCAGGGGAAACTTTACTCCACTCCCTTTTCTCAGTATGTTTACAAGTGCCTGTTTGAACTTCCTGCAGTTTTCAGTGTAAAACCAGGTTGGAGCTAGTACCACCCCGTATATATGTATGGAGTGGAGATAGCAACTCAAAAGGAACTTTGTGTTAACAACAAGCTAGGTGAAGGACGGCTTTCACACACACTTATCTCTCAGAACTGAGCATGTGGAGAGACGTTCGTTCATTTGGCACAAAGGGAACGTTTAGCAGGGGAAACTTTTACTCTGGTTTCTCAGTCTGTTTCTTATTGCCGGTTTGATGTTCCTGCAGGTTTCAATGTAAAATCGTGTTGGAGCTAGTACAACCCCACATATATGTTTGCAGAAGATTTTGCAAATGAAAAGAATCTTTGTGTTCCAAACAATCTATGTTAAGGACGGCTTTCACAAACAAATATCTCTCAGAAGTGAACATGTGAAGAGACGTTCGTTCATCTAGCACAAAGGGAACATTTTGCTGGAGAAACTTTATTCTGGTTTCTCAGTCTGTTTCCTAGTGCCGGTTTGAAGTTCCTGCAGTTTTCACTGTAAAACCGTCTTGAAGCTAGTAAATCTCCATATTTATTTATGGAGTGGAGTTTACAACTGAAAAGTAACTTTTTGTCTCAACAATTTAGGTGAAGGACGGCTTTCACACACACATATCTCAGAACTTAGCATGTGGAGAGACATTGATTCTTCTAGCACAAAGGGAACGGTTTGCAGGAGAAACTTTTACTCTGGTTTCTCAGTCTGATTCCTTGTGCCGTCTTGAATTTCCTGCAATTTTTCACTGTAATACCGAGTTGGAGCTAGTACCTACCCAGATATGTTTATGGAGTGGAGTTTGCAAATGAAAAGAAACTATGTGTTCCCAACAAGCTAGGTGAAGGACGGCTTTCACACATACTTATCTCTCAGTACTGAGCATGTGGAGAGACGTTCGTTCATCTACCCAAAGGGAACGGTTTGCAGTTGAAACTTTTACTCTGGTTTCTCAGTCTGTTTCCTAGTGCCGGATTGAATTTCAAGCAGTTTTCACTGTAACACCGAGTTGGATAAAATACTTCCCCATATAAATGTATGGAATGTATTTTGCAACTGAAAAGTAACTTGGTGTTCCGAACAAGCTAGGTGAAGGACGGCTTTCACACTCACTTATCTCTCAGAACTGAGCATTTGGAGAGACGTTCGTTCATCTAGTACAAATGGAACGGGTTGCAGGAGAAACTTTTACTCTGGTTTCTAAGTCTGTTTCCTAGTGCCGGTTTGAATTTCCTGCAGTTTTCACTTTAAAACCGAGTTGGAGCTAGGTCCTACTTATATATATGTATGGATTGGAGTTTGCAACTGAAAAGAAAGTTTGTGTTCCCAACAAGCTAGGTGAAGGACGGTTTCCACACACACTTATCTCTCAGAACTGAGCATGTAGAGAGACGTTCGTTCATCTAGCACAAAAGGAACGGGTTGCAGGGGAAACATTTACTCTGGTCTCTCAGTCTGTTTCCTAGTGCCGGTTTGAAGTTCCTGCAGGTTTAACTGTAAAATCGTGTTGGAGCTAATACCTCCCCATATATATGTATAGAATTGAGTTTACAACTGAAATTCGACTTTGTTTTCCCCACAAACAAGGTGAAGCACGGCATTCACACACACGTATCTCTCAGAACTGAGCATGTGGAGAGACTTTCATTCATCTCGCACAAAGGTAACGTGTTGAACGGGAAACTTTTACTCGTGTTTCTCAGACTGTTTCCAAGTGCCGAGTTGAAATTCCTGCAGTTTTCACTGTAAAATCTAGTTGAGCTCTTACAACCCCATATATATGTATGGAGTGGAGTTTGCAACTGAAAAGAAACTTTGTGTTCCCAACAAGCTATATGAAGTACGGCTTTCACGCACACGTATCTCTCAGAACAGAGCATGTGGAGAGACGTTCGTTCATCTAGCACAAATGGAACTTGTTTCAGGGGAAACATTACCTCTGGTCTCTCAGTCTGTTTCCTAGTGCCGGTTTGAAATTCCTGCAGTTTTCACCGTAAAACCGAGTTGGAACTAGTACCTCCCCATATATTTGTTTGGAGTGGAGGTTTCAACTAAAAAGAAAATGTGTTCCCAACAACATAGGTGAAGGACGGCTTTCACACACACGTATCTCTCAGAACTGTGCATGTGGAGAGACGTTCGTTCATCTAGCACAAATGGAAAGGTTTGCAGGGGAAACATTTACTCTCGTCTCACAGTCTGTTTCCTAGTTCCGGTCTGAAGCTCCTGCAGTTTTCACTGTAAAACCGAGTTGGAGCTAGTACGTCCCCATATATATATATGGAGTGGAGTTTGCAACTGAAAATAAACTCTGTGTTCCCAACAAGCTAGGTGAAGTACGGCTTTCACACACAATTATCTCTCAGAACTGAGCATGTGGAGAGACGTTCCTTCTTCTAGCACAAAGGGAACGGGTTTCAGGGGAAACATTACCTCTGGTCTATCAGTCTGTTTCCTAGTGCCGGTTTGAAGTTCCTGCAGTTATCACTGTAAAACAGACTTGGAGATATTACATCCCAATATATATGTATGAGGTGTAGTTTGCCACTGAAAAGAAACTTTGTGTTCCCAAAAATTTAGTTGAATGTCGGCTTTCACACACACGCATATCTCAGAACTGAGCATGTGGAGAGACGTTCGTTCATCTAGCACAAAGGGAACGGTTTGCAGGAGAAACTTTTACTCTGTTTTCTCAGTCTGATTCCTAGTGCCGTTTTGAATATCCTGCAATTTTTCACTGTAATACCTAGTTGGAACTAGTATCTACCCAGATATATTTATGGAGTGGAATTTGCAAATGAAAAGAAACTTTGTGTTCCCAACAAGCAATGTGAAGGACGGCTTTAACACACACTTATCTCTCAGAACTTAGCATGTGGAGAGACATTCATTCTTCTAGCACAAAGGGAACGGTTTGCAGGAGAAAATTTTACTCTGGTTTCTCAGTCTGATTCCTAGTGCCGTTTTGAATTTCCTGCAATTTTTCACTGTAATACCGAGTTGGAGCTAATATCTACCCAGATATATTTATGGACTTGATTTTGCAAATGAAAAGAAACTTTGTGTTCCCAACAAGCTAGGTGAAGGACGGCTTTCACACATAATTATCTCTGAGTACTGAGCATGTGGAGAGACGTTCGTTCATCTCGCACAAAGGGAACAGGTTGAAGGGGAAACTTTTACTCTGGTTTCTCAATCTGTTTCCAAGTGCCGAGTTGAATTTCTTGCAGTTTTCACTGTAAAACCGAGTTGAGCTCTTACCACCCCATATATATTTATGGAGTGGAGTTTGCAAGTGAAAATAAACTTTGTGTTCCAAACAAGCTAAGTGAAAGACGGCTTTCACACACACGTATCTCTCAGAATTGAGCATGTGGAGAGACTTTCGTTCATCTCGCACAAAGGGAACGGGTTGCAGTAGAAAATTTTTCTCTGGATTCTCAGTCTGTTTCTTAGTGCCGGTTTGAAGTTCCTGCAGGTTTCACTTTAAAACCGAGTTGGAGCTAGTACCTCCCCATATATATTTATGGAATGGTGTTTACCACTGAAAGAGAACATTTTGTTCCCAACAAGCTATATCAAGGAATTCTTTGACACACAATTCTTCTCAGTACTGAGCATGTGGAGAGACGTTCGTTCTTCTAGCACAAAGGGAACAGGTTTCAGGGGAAACATTACCTCCCGTCTGTCAGTCTGTTTCCTAGTGCCGGTTTGAAGTTTCTGCAGTTTTCACTGTAAAACCGAGTTGGAACTCGTACCTCCCCATATATATGTATGGAGTGGAGCTTTCAAGTAAAAATAAAATGTGTTCCCAACAACCTAGGTGAAGGACGGCATTCACACACACTTATCTCTCTGAACTGAACATGTGGAGAGACGTTCGTTCATCTAGCACAAATGGAACGGTTGCAGGGGAAACATGTACTTGGTCTCTCAGTCTATTTCCTAGTGCCGGTTTGAATTTCCTGCAGGTTTAACTGTAAAATCGTGTTGGAGCTAATACCTCCCCATATATATATATAGAATTGAGTTTACAACTGAAAATTGACTTTTTTTTCCCCACAAACTATGTGAAGCACTTCATTCACACACACATAGCTCTCAGAACTGAGCTGTTTAGAGACAATCCTTCATCTAGTACAAAGGGAACGGGTTGCAGGAGAAATTTTACTCTGGTTTCTCAGTCTTTTTCCTAGTGCCTTTTTGAAGTTCCTGCAGTTTTGACTATAAAACCTAGTTTGATCTAGTATCTCACCATATATATGTATGGAGTGGAATTTGCAACTGAAAGAATCTTTGTTTTCCCAACAAGCTAGTTGAATGACGGCTTTCAAACACACTTAACTCTCAGAACTGAGCATGTGGTGAGAAGTTCGTTCACCCAGCACAAAGGAACGGGTTGTAGGAGGAACTTTTACTCTCGTTTCTCAGTCTGTTTCCTATTGCCGGTATGAAGTTCCTGCAGTTTTCACTGTAAAAGCGTGTTGGAGCTAGTAACTTCCGTATACACATGTATGGAGTGGAGTTTGCAACTGAAAAGAAACTTTGTGTTCCCAACAACCTAGGTGAAGGACGGCTTTCACACACACTTATCTCTCAGAACTGAGCATGTGGAGAGACGTTTGTTCATCCAGCACAAAGGGAACGGATTTCAGGTGAAACATTACCTCTGGTCTATCAGTCTGTTTCCTAGTGCCGGTTTGAAGTTCCTGCAGTTATCACTGTAAAACAGACTTGGAGATATTACTTCCCAATATATATGTATGAGGTGTAGTTTGCCACTGAAAAGAAACTTTGTGTTCCCAAAAATTTAGTTGAATGTCGCCTTTCACACACAAGCATCTCTCAGAACTGAGCATGTGGAGAGACGTTCGTTCATCTAGCACAAAGGGAACGTGAGGCATGGGAAACTTTTACTTGGGACTCTCAGTCTGTTTCCTAGTGCCGGTTTGATGTTCCTGCAGTTTTCACTGTAAAAACGAGTTGAAGCTAATACCACACCATATATAAGTATGGAGTACATTTTGCAACTGAAATCAATCTTTTTATTCCCAACAAGCTAGGTGAAGTACGGCTTTCACACACACTTATCTCTCAGAACTGGCATGTGGAGAGTCGTTCATTCATCTAGCACAAAGGCATCGGGTTGTAGGGGAAACTTTTCCTCCTTTTCTCAGTCTGTTTTCTAGTGCCGGTTTGAACTTCCTGCAGTTTTCAGTATAATACCGTTTTGGAGCTAGTACATCACCGTATATGTGTATTGATTGGAGTTTGCAACTGAAAAGAAACATTGTGTTCCCAACAATCTAGGTGAAGGACGGCTTTCACACACAGTTATCTCTCAGAATTGAGCATGTGGAGAGACGTTCATTCATCTAGCAAAAAGGGAACCGTTTGCTGGTGAAACTATTACTCTGGTTTCTCAGTCTGTTTCCTAGTGCCGTTTTGAAGTTCCTGCAGTTTTCACTGTAAAAAAGAGTTGGAGCTAGTATCTCCCCATATATATGTATGGAGTGGTGTTTGCAACTGAAAAAATACTTTGTGTTCTCAACAAGCTAAGTGAAGGACGGCTTTCACACACACGTATCTCTCAGAAATGAGCATGTGGAGAGCCTTTCGTTCATCTCACACAAAGGGAACGTGTTGCTGGAGAAAATTTTTCTCTGGATTCTCACTCTGTTTCTTAGTGCCGGTTTGAAGTCCCTACAGTTTTCACTGTACAACCGAGTTGGAGCTGGTACCTCCCCATATATATTTATGGAATGGTGTTTACCACTGAAAGAGAACTTTGTGTTCCCAACAAGCTATATGGAGGAATTCTTTCATACACAATTCTCTCTCTGTACTGAGCATGTGGAGAGTAGTTCCTTCTTCTAACTAAAGGGAACGGGTTTCAGGGGAAACATTACCTCTGGTCTCTCAGTCTGTTTCCTAGTGCCGGTTTGAAGTTCCTGCAGTTTTCACTGTAAAACCGAGTTGGAACTAGTACCTCCCCATATATATGTATGGAGTGGAGTTTGCAACTGAAAAGAAACTCTGTGTTCCCATCAAGTTAGTTCAAGGACGTCTTTCACACACAATTATCTCTCAGAACTGAGCATGTGGAGAGACGTTCCTTCTTCTAGCACAAAGGGAACAGGTTTCAGGGGAAACATTACCTCCCGTCTCTCAGTCTGTTTCCTAGTGCCGGTTTGAAGTTCCTGCAATTTTCACTGTAAAACCGAGTTGGAACTAGTACCTCCCCATATATATGTATGGAGTGGAGCTTTCAAGTAAAAATAAAATGTGTTCCCAACAACCTAGGTGAAGGACGGCATTCACACACACTTATCTCTCTGAACTGAACTTGTGGAGAGACGTTCGTTCATCTAGCACAAATGGAACGGTTGCAGGGGAAACATGTACTTGGTCTCTCAGTCTATTTCCTAGTGCCGGTTTGAAGTTCCTGCAGGTTTAACTGTAAAATCGTGTTGGAGCTAATACCTCCCCATATATATGTATAGAATTGAGTTTACAACTGAAAATTGACTTTTTTTTCCCCACAAACTATGTGAAGCACGTCATTCACACACACATATCTCTCAGAACTGAGCATGTGGAGAGACGTTCATTCATCTAGCAGAAAGGGAACCGTTTGCAGGTGAAACTATTACTCTAGTTTCTCAGTCTGTTTCCTAGTGCCGGTTGGAAGTTCCTGCAGTTTTCACTGTAAAAAAGAGTTGGAGCTAGTATCTCCCCATATATATGTATGGAGTGGTGTTTGCAACTGAAAAAATACTTTGTGTTCCCAACAAGCTAGGTTAAGAACGGCTTTCACGCACACATATCTCTCAGAAATGAACATGTGGGTAGACGTTCGTTCATCTAGCACAAAGGGACCGGGTTGCAGGGGAAACTTTGCTCCCTTTTCTCAGTATGTTTACAAGTGCCGGTTTTAAACTTCCTGCAGTTTTCAGTGTAAAACAAGGTTGGAGCTAGTACCACCACGTATATATGTATGGAGTGGAGATAGCAACTGAAAAGAAACTTTGTTTTAACAAGAAGCTAGATGAAGGACGGCTTTCACACACACTTATCTCTCAGAACTGAGCATGTGGAGAGACGTTCGTTCATCTAGCACAAAGGGAACGGTTTGCAGTGGAATCTTTTACTCTGGTTTCTCAGTCTGTTTCCTATTGCCGGTTTGATGTTCCTGCAGGTTTCAATGTAAAACCTTGTTGGAGCTTCTGCCACCCCATATATTTGTATGCAGAATATTTTGCAAATGAAAAGAATCTTTGTGTTCCAAACAAGCTATGTGAAGGACGGCTTTCACAAACAATTATCTCTCAGAACTGAACATGTGAAGAGACGTTCGTTCATCTAGCACAAAGGGAACATTTTGCTGGAGAAACTATTAATCTGGTTTCTCAGTATGTTTATTAGTTCCGGTTTGAAATTCCTGCAGTTTTCACTGTAAAACCGTCTTGAAGCTAGTAAATCTCCATATTTATTTAGGGAGTGGATTTTACAACTGAAAAGAAACTTTTTGTCTCAACAATTTAGGTGAAGGACTGCTTTCACACACACTTATATCTCACAACTTAGCATGTGGAGGGACATTCATTCTTCTAGCACAAAGGGAACGGTTTGCAGGAGAAAGTTTTACTCTGGTTTCTCAGACTGATTCCTAGTGCCATTTTGAATTTCCTGCAGTTTTTCACTGTAATACCGAGTTGGAGCTAGTATCTACCCAGCTATACTTATGGAGTGGATTTTGCAAATGAAAAGAAACTTTGTGTTCCAACAAGCTAGGTGAAGGACGGCTTTCACACATACTTATCTCTCAGTACTGTGCATGTGGAGAGACGTTCGTTCATCTAGCACAAAAGGAACGGTTTGCGGGGAAACATTTACTCTGGTCCTTAAATCTGTATCCTAGTATCGGTTTGAAGTTCCTGCAGGTTTAACTGTAAAATCGTGTTGGAGCTAATACCTCCCCATATATATGTATAGAATTGAGTTTACAACTGAAAATTGACTTTGTTTTCCCCACAAACTAGGTGAAGCACGGCATTCACACACACGTATCTCTCAGAACTGAGCATGTGGAGAGACGTTCCTTCATCTAGCACAAAGGGAACGGGTTGGAGGAGAAATTTTACTCTGGTTTCTCAGTCTTTTTCCTAGTGCCTTTTTGAAGTTCCTGCAGTTTTCACTATAAAACCGAGTTTGATCTATTATCTCACCATATATATGTATGGAGTGGAATATGCAACTGAAAGAATCTTTGTGTTCCCAACAAGCTAGTTGAATGACGGGTTTCAAACACACTTAACTCTCAGAACTGAGCATGTGGTGAGGCGGTCGTTCATCCAGCACAAAGGAATGGGTTGTAGGAGGAACTTTTACTCTCGTTTCTCAGTCTGTTTCCTATTGCCTGTATGAAGTTCCTGCAGTTTTCACTATAAAAGCGTGTTGGAGCTAGTAACTTCCTTATACATATGTATGGAGTGGAGTTTGCAACTGAAAAGAAACTTTGTGTTCCCAACAAGCTTGGTGAAGGACGGCTTTCACACACACTTATCTCTCAGTACTGAGCATGTTGAGAGACGTTCGTTCATATAGCACAAAGGGAACGGTTTGCAGTAGGAACTTTTACTCTGGTTTCTCAGTCTGTTTCCTAGTGCCGGTTTGAAGTTCCTGCAGTTTTCATTGTAAAACAGTGTTGGAGCTAGAATCTCCCCATATATATGTATGGATTGGAGATTGCAACTGAAAATCAACTATATGTTCCCAACAAGCTAGCTGAAGGGCGGCTTTCACACACAATTTTCTCACAGAACTGAGCATTTGGAGAGACGTTCGTTCATCTAACACAAAGGGAACGTGTTGCAGGGGAAACTTTAACTCTGGTTTCTCAGTCTGTTTCCTAGTGCCGGTTTGAATTTCCTGCAGTTTTCACTGTAAAACCGTCTTGAAGCTAGTAAAACCCCATATTTATTTATGGAGTGGAGTTTACAAATTAGAAGTAACTTTTTGTCTCAACAGTTTAGGTGAAGTACGGCTTTCACACACACTTATATCTCAGAACTTAGCATGTTTAGAGACTTTCGTTCTTCTAGCACAAATGGAACGGTTTGCAAGGGAAATTTTCTCTGTTTTCTCAGTCATTTTCCTAGAGCCTGTTTGAATTTCCAGCAGTTTTCAATTTAAATCCGAGATGGAGCTAGTACTTACCCATATATATTTATGGAGTGGAGTTGGCAAATTAAAAGGAAATTTGTGTTCCCAACAAGCTAGTTGAAGGACGGCTTTCACACACACTTATCCTACAGAACTGAGCATTTGGAGAGACGTCCGTTCATTTAGTACATAGGGAAAGTGTTGCCGGAGAAAATTTTACTCTGGTTCTTAGTCTGTTCCTAGTGCCAGTTTGAACTCCTGCAGTTTTCACTGTAAAACAGATTTGGAGCTAGTACCTCCCCATATATATAAATGGAGTGGAGTTTGAAAGTGAAAAGAAACTGTGTTCCTTTTAAGCTAGTTGAAGGAATACTTTCACACACATTTATCTCTCAGAAGTGAACATGTGGAGAGACGTCCGCTCATCTACAACAAAGGGAACGTGTTGCAGGGGAAACTTTTACATTGGTTTCTCAGTCTGTTTCCTAGTGCCGGTTTGATCTTCCTGCATTTATCACTGTAAATCAGACTTGGAGATATTACATCCCCATATATATATATGAAGTGTAGTTTGCCACTGAAAATAAACTTTGTGTTCCCAACAATTTATTTGAATGTCGGCTTTCACACACACGCATCTCTCAGAACTGAGCATGTGGAGAGACGTTCGTTCATCTAGCACAAATGGAACGGGTTGCAGGGGAAACATTACCTCTGGTCTCTCAGTCTGTTTCCTAGTGCCGGTTTGAAGTTCCTGCAGTTTTCACTGTAAAACCGAGTTGGAACTAGTACCTCCCCATATATATGTATGGAGTGGAGTTTGCAACTGAAAAGAAACTCTGTGTTCCCAACAAGCTAGGTGAAGGACGTCTTTCACACACAATTATCTCTCAGAAATGAGCATGTGGAGAGACGTTCCTTCTTCTAGCACAAAGGGAACGGGTTTCAGGGGAAACATTACCTCTGGTCTCTCAGTCTGTTTCCAAGTGCCGGTTTGAAGTTCCTGCAGTTTTCACTGTAAAACCGAGATGGAGGTAGTACGTCCCCATATATATGTATGGAGTGGAGTTTGCAACTTAAAAAAACAGTGATCCAAACAAGCAAGGTGAAGGAAGGCTTTCACACACACTTACCTCTCAGAACTGAGCATGTAGAGAGACGTTCGTTCATAACACTAAGGGAACGGTTTGCAGTTGAAACTTTTACTGTGGTTTATCAGTCTGTTCCCTAGTGCCTGTTTGAAGTTCCTGCAGTTTTCACTTTAAAACCGTGTGTGATCTAGTATCTCACCGTATATATTTATGGAGTGGAATTTGCAACTGAAAGTATCTTTGTGTTCCTAATAAGCTAGCTGTATGACGGCTTTCAAACACACTTAACTCTCAGAACTTAGTATGTGGTGAGACGTTCGTTCATCTAGCACAAAGGGAACGGGTTGTAGGAGGAACTTTTACTATGGTTTCTCAGTCTGTTTCCTATTGCCGGTATGAAGTTACTGCAGTTTTCACTGTAAAAGCGTGTTGGAGCTAGTACCTTCCGTATACATATGTATGGAGTGGAGTTTGCAACTGGAAAGTATAGTTGTTTCCCAACAAGCTAGGTCAATGACGGATTTCACACACACTTAACTCTCAGAACTGAGCATGTGGAGAGACATTCTTTCCTCTAGCACAAAGGGATTGGTTTGCAGTAGGAACTTTTACTCTGGTTTCTCAGTCTGTTTCCTAGTGCCGGTTTGAAGTTCCTACAGTTTTCACTGTAAAACAGTTTTGGAGCTAGTATCTCCCCATATATATGTATGGATTGGAGATTGCAACTGAAAATCAACTATGTGTTCCAAACAAGATAGCTGAAGGACGCCTTTCACACCCAATTTTCTCACAGAACTGAGCCTTTGGAGAGACGTTCGTTCATCTAACACAAAGGGAACGTGTTGCAGGGGAAACTTTAACTAGGGTTTCTCAGTCTGTTTCAGAGTGCCGGTTTGAATTTCCTGCAGTTTTTACTGTAAAACAGATTTGGAGCTAATACCTCCCCATATATATGTATGGAGAGGAGTTTGCAACTGAAAAGAATATATGTGATCACAACAAGCTAGGTGAAGAACGGCTTTCACACACACGTATCTCTCAGAACTGAGCATGTGGAGAGACTTTCGTTCATCTCGCACAAAGGGAACGGGTTGAAGGGGAAATTTTTACACTTGTTTCTCAGTCTGTTTCCAAGTCCCAAGTAGAAATTCCTGCAGTTTTCACTGTAAAACCGAGTTGAGCTCTTACCACCCCATATATATGTATGGAGTGGTGTTTGCAACTGAATAGAAACTTTGTGTTCCCAACAAGCTAAGTGAAGGACGGCTTTCACACACAGTTATCTCTCAGAACTGAGCATGTGGAGAGACGTTCATTCATCTAGCACAAAGGGAACCGTTTGCAGATGAAACTATTACTCTCGTTTCTCAGTCTGTTTCCTAGTGCCGGTTGGAAGTTCCTGCAGTTTTCACTGTAAAACCTTCTTGAAGCTAGTAAATCTCCATATTTATTTATGGAGTGGAGTTTGCAACTGAAAAGTAACTTTTTGTCTCAACAATTTAGGTGAAGGACGGCTTTCACACACACATATATCTCAGAACTTAGCATGTGGAGAGACATTCATTCCTCTAGCACAAAGGGAACGGTTTGCAGGAGAAACTTTTACTCTGGTTTCTCAGTCTGATTCCTAGTACCGTTTTGAATTTCCTGCAATTTTTCACTGTAATACCGAGTTGGAGGTAGTACCTACCCAGATATATTTATGGAGTGGGGTTTGCAAATGAAAAGAAACTTTGTGTTCCCAACAAGCTAGGTGAAGGAAGGCTTTCACACATACTTATCTCTCAGTACTGAGCATGTGGAGAGACGTTCGTTCATCTAGCACAAAGGGAACGGTTTGCAGTTGAAACTTTTACTCTGGTTTCTCAGTCTTTTTCCTAGTGCCGGTTTGAATTTCAAGCAATTTTCACTGTAAAACCGAGTTGGAGAAAGTACTTCCCCATATAAATATATGGAATGTATTTTGCAACTGAAAAGTAACTTGGTGTTCCGAACAAGCTAGGTGAAGGACGGCTTTCACACACAATTATCTCTCAGAACTGAGCATGTGGAGAGACGTTCGTTCATCTACTACAAAGGAACGGGTTGCAGGAGAAACTATTACTCTGGTTTATCAGTGTCTTTCCTAGTGCCGGTTAGAAGTTCCTGCAGTTTTCACTTTAAAACCGAGTTGGAGCTGGGACCAACTCATATATATGTATGGAGTATAGTTTGCAACTGAAAAGAAAGTTTGTGTTCCCAACAAGCTAGGTGAAGGACGGTTTTCACACACACTTATCTCTCAGAACTGAGCATGTGGAGAGACGTTCGTTCATCTAGCACAAAGAAACGGGTTGCAGTAGAATATTTTACTCTGGTTTCTCAGTCTGTTTCCTAGTGCCGGTTTGAAGTTCCTGCAGTTATCACTGTAAAACAAACTTGGAGATATTACATCCCCATATATTTGTATGAAGTGTAGTTTGCCACTGAAAAGAAACTTTGTGTTCCCAACAATTTAGTTGAATGTCGGCTTTCACACACACGCATCTCTCACAACTGAGCATGTGGAGAGACGTTCGTTCATCTAGCACAAAGGGAACGGTTTGCAGGGGAACTTTTACTCTGGTTTCTCAGTCTGTTTCCTAGTGCCGGTTTGATGTTCCTGTAGTTTTCACTGTACAACCGAGTTGGAGCTAGTACCTCCCCATATATATTTATGGAATGGTGTTTACAACTGAAAGAGAACTTTGTGTTCCCTACAAGCTATATGAAGGAATTCTTTCACACACAATTCTCTCTCTGTACTGAGCATGTGGAGAGACGTTCCTTCTTCTAACTAAATGGAACGGGTTCCAGGGGAAACATTACCTCTGGTCTCTCAGTCTGTTTCCTAGTGCCGGTTGGATGTTCCTGCAGTTTTCACTGTATAAAAGGGTTGGAGCTAGTATCTCCCCATATATATGTATGGAGTGGTATTTGCAACGGAATAAATACTTTGTGTTCCCAACAAGCTAGGTGAAGGACGGCTTTCACGCACACATACCTCTCAGAAAAGAGCATGTGCATAGACGTTCGTTCATCTAGCACAAAGGGACCGGGTTGCAGGGGAAACTTTACTCCCTTTTCTCAGTATGTTTACAAGTGCCGGTTTGAACTTCCTGCAGTTTTCAGTGTAAAACCAGGTTGGAGCTAGTATCACCCCGTATATATGTATGGAGTGGGGTTTACAAATGAATAGTAACTTTGTGTTAACAACAAGCTAGGTGAAGGACGGCTTTCACACACACTTATCTCTCAGAAATTAGCATGTGGAGAGACGTTCGTTCATTTGGCACAAAGGGAACGTTTAGCAGGGGAAACTTTTACTCTGGTTTCTCAGTCTGTTTCCTATTGCCGGTTTGATGTTCCTGTAGGTTACAATGTAAAACCGTGTTGGAGCTAGTACCACCCCATATATATGTATGCAGAATATTTTGCAAATGAAAAGAATCTTTGTGTTCCAAACAAGCTATGTGAAGGACGGCTTTCACAAACAATTATTTCTCAGAATTGAACATGTGAAGAGACGTTCGTTCATTTAGCACAAAGGGAACATTTTGCTGGAGATACTTTTAATCTTGTTTCTCAGTCTGTTTCCTAGTGCCGGTTTGAAGTTCCTGCAGTTTTCACTGTAAAACAGAGTTGGAGCTAGTATCTCCCCATATATATGTATGGAGTCGGGTTTGCAACTGAAAAGCAACTATGTGTTCCCAACAAGCTAGCTGAAGGACGGCTTTCACACACACGTATCTCTCAGAACTGAGCATGTGGAGAGACGTTCGTTCGTCTAACACAAAGGGAACGTGTTGCAGGGGAAACTTTTACTCGGGTTTCTCAGTCTGTTTCAGAGTTCCGGTTTGAATTTCCTGCAGTTTTTACTGTAAAACTGATTTTGAGTTAATACCTCCCCATATATATGTATGGATTGGAGTTTGCAACTGAAAAGAATATATGTGATCACATCAAGCTAGGTGAAGGACGTCTTTCACACACAATTATCTCTCAGAACTGAGCATGTGGAGAGACGTTCCTTCTTCTAGCACAAAGGGAACGGGTTTCAGGGGAAACATTACCTCTGGTCTCTCAGTCTGTTTCCTAGTGCCGGTTTGAAGTTCCTACAGTTATCACCGTAAAACAGAGTTGGAGATATTACATCCCCATATATATGTATGAACTGTAGTTTGCCACTGAAAAGAAACTTTGTGTTCCCAACAATTTATTTGAATGTCGGCTTTCACACACACGCATCTCTCAGAACTGAGTATGTGGAGAGACGTTCGTTCATCTAGCACAAAGGGAACGGGTTGCAGGGGAAACTTTTACTCTGGTTTCTCAGTCTGTTTCCAAGTGCCAGTTTGAACTTCCTGCAGTTTTCATTGTAATACAGGGTTGGACCTAGTAACTCCTCTTATATATGTATGGAGTGGAGTTTGCAACTGAAAAGAAACTTTGAGTTCCCAACAAGCTAGTTCAATGAAGGATTTCACACACACTTAACTCTCAGAACTGAGCATGTGGAGAGACATTCATCCTTCTAGCACAAAGGGAACGGTTTGCAGGAGAAACTTTTACTCTGGTTTCTCAGTCTGATTCCTAGTGCCGTTTTGAATTTCCTGCAATTTTTCACTGTAATATCGAGTTGGAGCTAGTATCTACCCAGATATATTTATGGAGTGGATTTTGCAAATGAAAAGAAACTTTGTGTTCCCAACAAGCTAGGTGAAGGACGGCTTTCACACACACTTATCTCTCAGAACTGAGCATGTGGAGAGACATTCATTCTTCTAGAACAAAGGGAACGGTTTGCTGGAGAAACTTTTACTCTGGTTTCTCAGTCTGATTCCTAGTGCCGTTTTGAATTTCCTGCAATTTTTCACTGTAATATCGAGTTGGAGCTAGTATCTACCCAGATATATTTATGGAGTGGATTTTGCAAATGAAAAGAAACTTTGTGTTCCCAACAAGCTAGGTGAAAGAAGGCTTTCACACATACTTATCTCTCAGTACTGAGCATGTGGAGAGACTTTCGTTCATCTAGCACACAGGGAAAGGTTTGCAGTTGAAACTTTTTCTCTGGATTCTCAGTCTGTTTCCTAGGGCCTGTATGAAGTTCCTGCAGTTTTCACTATAAAACCGAGTGTGATGTAGTATCTCACCATATATATTTATGGAATGGAATTTGCAACTGAAAGAATCTTTGTGTTCCCAACAAGCTAGGTCAATGACGGATTTCACACACACTTAACTCTCAGAACCTAGCATGTGGAGCGACTTTCTTTCTTCTAGCACAAAGGGAACGGTTTGCTGTAGGAACATTTACTCTGGTTTCTCAGTCTGTTTCCTAGTGCCGGTTTGAAGTTCCTGCAGTTTTCACTGTAAAACAGATTTGGAGCTATTATCTCCCCATATATATGTATGGAGTGGAGTTTGCAAATGAAAAGCAGCTATGTGATCCCAACAAGCTAGCTGAAGGACGGCTTTCACACCCACTTATCTCACAGACCTGAGCATTTGGAGAGACATTCGTTCATCTCGCACAAAGGGAAAGGGTTGAAGGGGAAACTTGTACTCTTGATCTCAGTCTTTTTCCAAGTGCCGAGTTGAAATTCCTGCAGTTTTCACTGTAAAATGTAGTTGAGCTCTTACCACCCCATATATATGTATGGAGTGGAGGTTGCAACTGAAAAGAAACTTTGTGTTCCCAACAAGCTAATTGAAGGACGGGTTTCAAACACACGTATCTCTCAGAACTGAGCTTTTGGAGAGACGTTCCTTCTTCTTGCACAAAGGGAACGGGTTTCAGGTGTAATATTACCTCTGGTCTCTTAGTCTGTTTCCTAGTGCCGGTTTGAAGTTCCTGCAGTTTTCACTATAAAACCGAGTGTGATCTAGTATCTCACCATATATATTTATGAAGTGGAATTTGCAACTGAAAGAATCTTTTTGTTCCCAACAAGCTAGTTGTAGGACGGCCTTCAAACACACTTAACTCTCAGAACTGAGCATGTGGTGAGACTTTCGTTCATCTAGCACTAAGTGAACGGGATGTAGGAGGAACTTTTACTCTGGTATCTCAGTCTGTTTCCTATTGCCGGTATGAAGTTCCTGCAGTTTTCACTGTAATAGCGTGTTGGAGCTATAAACTTACGTATACATATGTATGGAGTGGAGTTTGCATCTGAAAAGGAACGTTGTTTTCCCAACAAGCTAGGTCAATGACGGATTTCACACACACATATATCTCAGAACTGAGCATGTGGAGAGACATTCTTTCTTCTAGCACAAAGGGAACGGTTTGCCGTAGGAACTTTTACTCTGGTTTCTCAGTCTGTTTCCTAGTGCCGGTTTGAATTTCCTGCAGATTTCACAGTACAACCGAGTTGGAGCTAGTACCTCCCCATATATATTTATGGAATGGTGTTTACCACTGAAAGAGAACTTTGTGTTCCCAACAAGCTATATGAAGGATTTCTTTCACACACAATTCTCTCTCTGTACTGAGCATGTGGAGAGACGTTCCTTCTTCTAACTAAAGGGAACGGGTTCCAGGGGAAACATTACCTCTGGTCTCTCAGTCTGTTTCCTAGTGCCGGTTTGAAGTTCCTGCAGTTTTCACTGTAAAACCGAGTTGGAACTAGTACCTCCCCATATATATGTATGGAGTGGAGTTTGCAACTGAAAAGAAACTCTGTGTTCACAACAAGCTAGGTGAAGGACGTCTTTCACACACAATTATCTCTCAGAAATGAGCATGTGGAGAGACGTTCCTTCTTCTAGCACAAAGGGAACGGGTTTCAGGGGAAACATTACCTCTGGTCTCTCAGTCTGTTTTCAAGTGCCGGTTTGAAGTTCCTGCAGTTTTCACTGTAAAACCGAGATGGAGGTAGTACGTCCCCATATATATGTATGGAGTGGAGTTTGCAACTTAAAAAAACAGTGATCCAAACAAGCAAGGTGAAGGAAGGCTTTCACACACACTTACCTCTCAGAACTGAGCATGTAGAGAGACGTTCGTTCATAACACTAAGGGAACGGTTTGCAGTTGAAACTTTTACTGTGGTTTATCAGTCTGTTCCCTAGTGCCTGTTTGAAGTTCCTGCAGTTTTCACTATAAAACCGTGTGTGATCTAGTATCTCACCGTATATATTTATGGAGTGGAATTTGCAACTGAAAGTATCTTTGTGTTCCTAATAAGCTAGTTGTATGACGGCTTTCAAACACACTTAACTCTCAGAACTTAGCATGTGGTGAGACGTTCGTTCATCTAGCACAAAGGGAACGGGTTGTAGGAGGAACTTTTACTATGGTTTCTCAGTCTGTTTCCTATTGCCGGTATGAAGTTACTGCAGTTTTCACTGTAAAAGCGTGTTGGAGCTAGTACCTTCCGTATACATATGTATGGAGTGGAGTTTGCAACTGGAAAGTATAGTTGTTTCCCAACAAGCTAGGTCAATGACGGATTTCACACACACTTAACTCTCAGAACTGAGCATGTGGAGAGACATTCTTTCCTCTAGCACAAAGGGATTGGTTTGCAGTAGGAACTTTTACTCTGGTTTCTCAGTCTGTTTCCTAGTGCCGGTTTGAAGTTCCTACAGTTTTCACTGTAAAACAGTTTTGGAGCTAGTATCTCCCCATATATATGTATGGATTGGAGATTGCAACTGAAAATCAACTATGTGTTCCAAACAAGATAGCTGAAGGACGCCTTTCACACCCAATTTTCTCACAGAACTGAGCCTTTGGAGAGACGTTCGTTCATCTAACACAAAGGGAACGTGTTGCAGGGGAAACTTTAACTAGGGTTTCTCAGTCTGTTTCAGAGTGCCGGTTTGAATTTCCTGCAGTTTTTACTGTAAAACAGATTTGGAGCTAATACCTCCCCATATATATGTATGGAGAGGAGTTTGCAACTGAAAAGAATATATGTGATCACAACAAGCTAGGTGAAGAACGGCTTTCACACACACGTATCTCTCAGAACTGAGCATGTGGAGAGACTTTCGTTCATCTCGCACAAAGGGAACGGGTTGAAGGGGAAATTTTTACACTTGTTTCTCAGTCTGTTTCCAAGTCCCAAGTAGAAATTCCTGCAGTTTTCACTGTAAAACCGAGTTGAGCTCTTACCACCCCATATATATGTATGGAGTGGTGTTTGCAACTGAATAGAAACTTTGTGTTCCCAACAAGCTAAGTGAAGGACGGCTTTCACACACAGTTATCTCTCAGAACTGAGCATGTGGAGAGACGTTCATTCATCTAGCACAAAGGGAACCGTTTGCAGATGAAACTATTACTCTCGTTTCTCAGTCTGTTTCCTAGTGCCGGTTGGAAGTTCCTGCAGTTTTCACTGTAAAACCTTCTTGAAGCTAGTAAATCTCCATATTTATTTATGGAGTGGAGTTTGCAACTGAAAAGTAACTTTTTGTCTCAACAATTTAGGTGAAGGACGGCTTTCACACACACATATATCTCAGAACTTAGCATGTGGAGAGACATTCATTCCTCTAGCACAAAGGGAACGGTTTGCAGGAGAAACTTTTACTCTGGTTTCTCAGTCTGATTCCTAGTACCGTTTTGAATTTCCTGCAATTTTTCACTGTAATACCGAGTTGGAGGTAGTACCTACCCAGATATATTTATGGAGTGGGGTTTGCAAATGAAAAGAAACTTTGTGTTCCCAACAAGCTAGGTGAAGGAAGGCTTTCACACATACTTATCTCTCAGTACTGAGCATGTGGAGAGACGTTCGTTCATCTAGCACAAAGGGAACGGTTTGCAGTTGAAACTTTTACTCTGGTTTCTCAGTCTTTTTCCTAGTGCCGGTTTGAATTTCAAGCAATTTTCACTGTAAAACCGAGTTGGAGAAAGTACTTCCCCATATAAATATATGGAATGTATTTTGCAACTGAAAAGTAACTTGGTGTTCCGAACAAGCTAGGTGAAGGACGGCTTTCACACACAATTATCTCTCAGAACTGAGCATGTGGAGAGACGTTCGTTCATCTACTACAAAGGAACGGGTTGCAGGAGAAACTATTACTCTGGTTTATCAGTGTCTTTCCTAGTGCCGGTTAGAAGTTCCTGCAGTTTTCACTTTAAAACCGAGTTGGAGCTGGGACCAACTCATATATATGTATGGAGTATAGTTTGCAACTGAAAAGAAAGTTTGTGTTCCCAACAAGCTAGGTGAAGGACGGTTTTCACACACACTTATCTCTCAGAACTGAGCATGTGGAGAGACGTTCGTTCATCTAGCACAAAGAAACGGGTTGCAGTAGAATATTTTACTCTGGTTTCTCAGTCTGTTTCCTAGTGCCGGTTTGAAGTTCCTGCAGTTATCACTGTAAAACAAACTTGGAGATATTACATCCCCATATATTTGTATGAAGTGTAGTTTGCCACTGAAAAGAAACTTTGTGTTCCCAACAATTTAGTTGAATGTCGGCTTTCACACACACGCATCTCTCACAACTGAGCATGTGGAGAGACGTTCGTTCATCTAGCACAAAGGGAACGGTTTGCAGGGGAACTTTTACTCTGGTTTCTCAGTCTGTTTCCTAGTGCCGGTTTGATGTTCCTGTAGTTTTCACTGTACAACCGAGTTGGAGCTAGTACCTCCCCATATATATTTATGGAATGGTGTTTACAACTGAAAGAGAACTTTGTGTTCCCTACAAGCTATATGAAGGAATTCTTTCACACACAATTCTCTCTCTGTACTGAGCATGTGGAGAGACGTTCCTTCTTCTAACTAAATGGAACGGGTTCCAGGGGAAACATTACCTCTGGTCTCTCAGTCTGTTTCCTAGTGCCGGTTGGATGTTCCTGCAGTTTTCACTGTATAAAAGGGTTGGAGCTAGTATCTCCCCATATATATGTATGGAGTGGTATTTGCAACGGAATAAATACTTTGTGTTCCCAACAAGCTAGGTGAAGGACGGCTTTCACGCACACATACCTCTCAGAAAAGAGCATGTGCATAGACGTTCGTTCATCTAGCACAAAGGGACCGGGTTGCAGGGGAAACTTTACTCCCTTTTCTCAGTATGTTTACAAGTGCCGGTTTGAACTTCCTGCAGTTTTCAGTGTAAAACCAGGTTGGAGCTAGTATCACCCCGTATATATGTATGGAGTGGGGTTTACAAATGAATAGTAACTTTGTGTTAACAACAAGCTAGGTGAAGGACGGCTTTCACACACACTTATCTCTCAGAAATTAGCATGTGGAGAGACGTTCGTTCATTTGGCACAAAGGGAACGTTTAGCAGGGGAAACTTTTACTCTGGTTTCTCAGTCTGTTTCCTATTGCCGGTTTGATGTTCCTGTAGGTTACAATGTAAAACCGTGTTGGAGCTAGTACCACCCCATATATATGTATGCAGAATATTTTGCAAATGAAAAGAATCTTTGTGTTCCAAACAAGCTATGTGAAGGACGGCTTTCACAAACAATTATTTCTCAGAATTGAACATGTGAAGAGACGTTCGTTCATTTAGCACAAAGGGAACATTTTGCTGGAGATACTTTTAATCTTGTTTCTCAGTCTGTTTCCTAGTGCCGGTTTGAAGTTCCTGCAGTTTTCACTGTAAAACAGAGTTGGAGCTAGTATCTCCCCATATATATGTATGGAGTCGGGTTTGCAACTGAAAAGCAACTATGTGTTCCCAACAAGCTAGCTGAAGGACGGCTTTCACACACACGTATCTCTCAGAACTGAGCATGTGGAGAGACGTTCGTTCGTCTAACACAAAGGGAACGTGTTGCAGGGGAAACTTTTACTCGGGTTTCTCAGTCTGTTTCAGAGTTCCGGTTTGAATTTCCTGCAGTTTTTACTGTAAAACTGATTTTGAGTTAATACCTCCCCATATATATGTATGGATTGGAGTTTGCAACTGAAAAGAATATATGTGATCACATCAAGCTAGGTGAAGGACGGCTTTCACACACACTTATCTCTCAGAACTGAGCATGTGGAGAGTCGTTCGTTCATCTAGCACAAAGAAACGGGTTGCAGGAGAAAATTTTACTCTGGTCTCTCAGTCTGTTTCCTAGTGCCGGTTTGAAGTTCCAGCAGTTATCACTGTAAAACAGACTTGGAGATATTACATCCCCATATATATGTATGAACTGTAGTTTGCCACTGAAAAGAAATTTTGTGTTCCCAACAATTTAGTTGAATGTCGGCTTTCACACACATGCATCTCTCAGAACTGAGCATGTGGAGAGACGTTCGTTCATCTAGCACAAAGGGAACGGGTTGCAGGGGAAACTTTTACTCTGGTTTCTCAGTCTGTTTCCTAGTGCCGTTTTGAATTTCCTGCAATTTTTCACTGTAATACCGAGTTGGAGCTAGTATCTACCCAGATATATTTTTGGAGTGGATTTTGCAAATGAAAAGAAACTTTGTGTTCCCAACAAGCTAGGTGAAGGACGGCTTTCACACATACTTATCCCTCAGTACTGAGCATGTGGAGAGACTTTCGTTCATCTAGCACAAAGGGAATGGTTTGCAGTTGAAATATTTACCCTGGATTCTCAGTCTGTTTCCTAGTGCCTGTTTGAATTTCCTGCAGTTTTCAGTATAAAACCGAGTGTGATCTAGTATCTCACCATATATTTTTATGGACTGGAATTTGCAACTGAAAGAATCTTTGTGTTCCCAACAAGCTAGTTGTAGGACGGCCTTCAAACACACTTAACTCTCAGAACTGAGCATGTGGTGAGACGTTCGTTCATCTAGCACAAAGGGAACGGTTTGCCGTAGGAACTTTTACTCTGGTTTCTCAGTATGTTTCCTATTGCCGGTATGAAGATCCTGCAGTTTTCACTGTAAAAGCGTGTTGGAGCTAGAACCTTGCGTATACATATGTATGGAGTGGAGTTTGCAACTGAAAAGAAACGTTGTTTCCCAACAAGCTAGGTTAATGACGGATTTCACACACACTTAACTCTCAGAACTGAGCATGTGGAGAGACATTCTTTCTTCTAGCAAAAAGGGAACGGTTTGCCGTAGGAACTTTTACTCTGGTTTCACAGTCTGTTTCCTAGTGCCGGTTTGAAGTTCCTGCAGTTTTCACTGTACAACCGATTTGGAGCTAAAACAACCCCATATATATTTATGGAATGGTGTTTACCACTGAAAGAGAACTTTGTGTTCCCAACAAGCTATATGAAGGAATTCTTTCACACACAATTCCCTCTCTGTACTGAGCATGTGGTGAGACGTTCGTTCATCTAGCACTAAGTGAACGGTTTGTAGGAGGAACTTTTACTCTGGTTTCTCAGTCTGTTTCCTATTGCCGGTATGAAGATCCTGCCGTTTTCACTGTAAAAGCGTGTTGGAGCTAGTACCTTGCGTATACATATGTATGGAGTGGAGTTTGCAACTGAAAAGAAACGTTGTTTCCCAACAAGCTAGGTCAATGACGGATTTCACACACACTTAACCTTCAGAACTGAGCATGTGGAGAGACATTCTTTCTTCTAGCACAAAGGGAACGGTTTGCCGTAGGAACTTTTACTCTGGTTTCACAGTCTGTTTCCTAGTGCCGGTTTGAAGTTCCTGCAGTTTTCACTGTACAACCGATTTGGAGCTAGTACCTCCCCATATATATTTATGGAATGGTGTTTACCACTGAAAGAGAACTTTGTGTTCCCAACAAGCTATATGAAGGAATTCTTTCACACACAATTCTCTCTCTGTACTGAGCATGTGGAGAGACGTTCCTTCTTCTAACTAAAGGGAACGGGTTTCAGGGGAAACATTACCTCTGGTCTCTCAGTCTGTTTCCTAGTGCCGGTTGGAAGTTCCTGCAGTTTTCACTGTAATACCGAGTTGGAACTAGTACCACCCCATATATATGTATGGAGTGGAGTTTTCAACTGAAAAGAAACTCTGTGTTCCCAACAAGCTAGGTGAAGGACGTCTTTCACACACAATTATCTCTCAGAACTGAGCATGTGGAGAGACGTTCCTTCTTCTAGCACAAAGGGAAAGGGTTTCAGGGGAAACATTACCTCTGGCCTCTCAGTCTGTTTCCTAGTGCCGGTTTGAAGTTCCTGCAGTTTTCACTGTAAAACCGAGTTGGAACTAGTACCTACCCATATATATGTATGGAGTGGAGTTTTCAACTAAAAAGAAAATGTGTTCCCAACAACCTAGGTGAAGGACGGCATTCACACACACTTATCTCTCTGAACTGCGCATGTGGAGAGTCATTCATCCTTCTAGCACAAAGGGAACGGTTTGCAGGAGAAACTTTTACTCTGGTTTCTCAGTCTGATTCCTAGTGCCGTTTTGAATTTCCTGCAATTTTTCACTGTAATATCGAGTTGGAGCTAGTATCTACCCAGATATATTTATGGAATAGATTTTGCAAATGAAAAGAAACTTTGTGTTCCCAACAAGCTAGGTGAAGGACGGCTTTCACACATACATATCCCTCAGTACTGAGCATGTGGAGAGACTTTCGTTCATCTAGCACAAAGGGAATGGTTTGCAGTTGAAACTTTTACCCTGGATTCTCAGTCTGTTTCCTAGTGCCTGTTTGAAGTTCCTGCAGTTTTCAGTATAAAACCGAGTGTGATCTAGTATCTCACCATATATATTTATGGACTGGAATTTGCAACTGAAAGAATCTTTGTGTTCCCAACAAGCTAGTTGTAGGACGGCCTTCAAACACACTTAACTCTCAGAACTGAGCATGTGGTGAGACGTTCGTTCATCTAGCACAAAGGGAACGGGTTGTAGGAGGAACTTTTACTCAGGTTTCTCAGTCTGTTTCCTATTGCCGTTATGAAGATCCTGCAGTTTTCACTGTAAAAGCGTGTTGGAGCTAGAACCTTTCGTATACATATGTATGGATTGGGGTTTGCAAGTGAAAAGAAACGTTGTTTCCCAACAAGCTAGGTCAATGACGGATTTCACACACACTTAACTCTCAGAACTGAGCATGTGGAGAGACATTCTTTCTTCTAGCACAAAGGGAACGCTTAGCCGTAGGAACTTTTACTCTGGTTTCACAGTCTGTTTCCTAGTGCCGGTTTGAAGTTCCTGCAGTTTTCACTGTAAAACCGAGTTGGAACTAGTACCTCCCCATATATATGTATGGAGTGGAGTTTGCAACTGAAAAGAAACTCTGTGTTCCCAACAAGTTAGATGAAGGACGTCTTTCACACACAATTATCTCTCAGAACTGAGCTTGTGGAGAGACGTTCCTTCTTCTAGCACAAAGGGAACGGGTTTCAGAGGAAACATTTCCTCTGGTCTCTCAGTCTGTTTCCTAGTGCCGGTTTGAAGTTCCCTCATTTTTCACTGTAAAACCGAGTTGGAACTATTACCTCCCCATATGTATTTATGGAGTGGAGTTTTCAACTTAAAAGAAAATGTGTTCCCAACAACCTAGATGAAGAACGGCATTCACACACACTTATCTCTCTGAACTGAGCATGTGGAGATACGTTCGTTCATCTAGCACAAAAGGAACGGGTTGCAGGGGAAACATTTACTCTGGTCTCTCAGTCTGTTTCCTAGTGCCGGTTTGAAGTTCCTGCAGGTTTAACTGTAAAATCGTGTTGGAGTTAATACCTCCCCATATATATGTATAGAATTGAGTATACAAATGAAAATTGACTTTGTTTTTCCCACAGACAAGGTGAAGCACGGCATTCACACACACGTATCTCTCAGAACTGAGCATGTGGAGAGACTTTCGTTCATCTCGCACAAAGGCAACGTGTTGAAGGGAAACTTTTACTCTTGTTTCTCATTCTTTTTCCAAGGGCCGAGTTGAAATTCCTGCAGTTTTCACTGTAAAATCTAGTTGAGCTCTTACCACCCCACATATATTTATGGAGTGGATTTTGCAACTGAAAAGATACTTTGTGTTCCCAACAAGCTAATTTAAGAATGGCTTTCACACACACGTATCTCTCAGAACTGAGCATCTGGAGAGACGTTCGTTCATCTAGAACAAATGGAACGGGTTTCAGGGGAAACATTACCTCTGGACTCTCAGTCTGTTTCCTAGTGCCGGTTTGAAGTTCCTGCAGTTTTCACTGTAAAACCGAGTTGGAACTAGTACCTCCCCATATATATGTATTGAGTGGAGGTTTCAACTAAAAAGAAAATGTGTTCCCAACAACCTAGGTGAAGGACGGCATTCACACACACTTATCTCTCTGAACTGAGCATGTGGAGAGACGTTCGTTCATCTAGCACAAAAGGAACGGTTTGCAGGGGAAACATTTACTCTGGTCCTTAAGTCTGTTTCCTAGTGCCGGTTTGATTTTCCTGCAGTTTTAACTGTAAAATCGTGCTGGAGCTAATACCTCCCCATATATATGTATAGAATTGAGTTTACAACTGAAAATTGACTTTGTTTTCCCCACAAACTAGGTGAAGCACGGCATTCACACACACGTATCTCTCAGAACTGAGCATGTGGAGAGACTTTCCTTCATCTAGAACAAAGGAAACGGGTTGCAGGAGAAATTTTTCTCTGGTTTCTCAGTCTTTTTCCTAGTGCCTTTTTGAAGTTCCTGCAGTTTTCACTATAAAACCGAGTTTGATCTAGTATCTCACCGTATATATGTATGGAGTGGAATTTTCAACTGAAAGAATCTTTGTGTTCCCAACTAGCTAGTTGAATGACGGCTTTCAAACACACTTAACTCTCAGAACTGAGCATGTGGTGAGACGTTCGTTCATCCAGCACAAAGGAATGGGTTGTAGGAGGAACTTTTACTCTCGTTTCTCAGTCTGTTTCCTATTGCCGGTATGAAGTTCCTGCAGTTTTCACTGTAAAAGCGTGTTAGAGATTGTAACTTCCGTATACATATGTATGGAGTGGAGTTTACAACTGAAAAGGAACGTTGTTTTCCCAACAATCTAGGTCAATGACGGATTACACACACACTTAATTCTCAGATCTGAGCATGTGGAGAGACATTCTTTCTTCTAGCACAAAGGGAACGGTTTGCAGTTGGAACTTTTACTCTGGTTTCTCAGTCTGTTTCCTAGTGCAGGTTTGAAGTTCCTGCAGTTTTCACTGTAAAACAGTGTTGGAACTGGTATCTCCCCATATATATGTATGGAGAGGGGTTTGCAACTGAAAAGCAACTATGTGTTCCCAACAAGCTAGCTGAAGGACGGCTTTCACACCCACTTATCTCACAGAACTGAGTATTTGGACAGACGTTCGTTCATTTAACAAAAAGGGAACGTGTTGTAGGGGAAACTTTTACTCGGGTTTCTCAGTCTGTTTCAGAGTGCCGGTTTGAATTTCCTGCAGTTTTTACTGTAAAACGGATTTGGAGCTAATACCTCCCCATATATATATATGGAGTGGAGTTTGCAACTGAAAAGAATATATGTGATCACAACAAGCTAGGTGAAGTACGGCTTTCAAACACACGTATCTCTCAGAACTGAGCATGTGGAGAGACTTTCGTTCATCTCGCACAAAGGGAACGGGTTGCAGGAGAAAATATTTCTCTGGATTCTCAGTTTGTTTCTTAGTGCCGGTCTGAAGTTCCTGCAGTTTTCACTGTACAACCGAGTTGGAGCTAGTACCTCCCCATATATATTTATGGAATGGTGTTTACCACTGAAAGAGATCTTTGTGTTCCCAACAAGCTACATGTAGGAATTCTTTCACAAACAATTCTCTCTCTGTACTGAGCATGTGGAGAGTCGTTCCTTCTTCTAGCTAAAGGGAACGGGTTTCAGGGGAAACATTACCTCTGGTCTCTCAGTCTATTTCCTTGTGCCGGTTTGAAGTTCCTGCAGTTTTCACTGTAAAAACGAGTTGGAACTAATACCTCCCCATATATATGTATGGAGAGGAGTTTGCAACTGAAAAGAAACTCTGTGTTCCCAACAAGCTAGGTGAAGTACGTCTTTCACACACAATTATCTCTCAGAACTGAGCATGTGGAGAGACGTTCCTTCTTCTAGCACAAAGGGAACGGGTTTCAGGGGAAACATTACCTCTGGTCTCTCAGTCTGTTTCCTAGTGCCGGTTTGAATTTCCTGCAGTTTACACTGTAAAACCGAGTTGGAAATAGTACCTCCCCATATATATGTATTGAGTGGAGTTTTCAACTAAAAAGAAAATGTGTTCCCTACAACCTAGGTGAAGGAAGGCATTCACACACACTTATCTCTCTGAACTGAGCATGTGGATACACGTTCGTTCATCTAGCACAAAAGGAACAGTTTGCAGGGGAAACATTTACTCTGGTCTCTCAGTCTGTTTCCTAGTGCCGGTTTGAAGTTCCTGCAGGTTTAACTGTAAAATCGTGTTGGAGCTTATACCTCCCCATATATATTTACAGAATTGAGTTTACAACTGAAAATTGACTTTGTTTTCCCCACAAACAAGTTGAAGCACGGCATTCACACACACGTATCTCTCAGAACTGAGCATGTGGAGAGACGTTCCTTCATCTAGTACAAAGGGAACGGGTTGCAGGAGAAATTTTACTCAGGTTTCTCAGTCTTTTTCCTAGTGCCTTTTTGAATTTCCTGCAGTTTTCACTATAAAACCGAGTTTGATCTAGTATCTCACCATATATATGTATGGAGTGAAATTTGCAACTGAAAGAATCTTTGTGTTCCCAACAAGCTAGTTGAATGACGGCTTTCAAACACAATTATCTCTCAGAACTGAGCATGTGGTGAGACTTTCGTTCATCCAGCACAAAGGAACGGGTTGTAGGAGGAACTTTTACTATCGTTTCTCAGTCTGTTTCCTATTGCCGGTATGAAGTTCCTGCAGTTTTCACTGTAAAACGTGTTGGAGCTAGAAAATTCCGTATACATATGTACGGAGTGGAGTTTTCAAATGAAAAGAAACTTTGTTTTCCCAACAAGCTAGGTGAAGGACGGCTTTTACACACACTTCTCTCTCAGAACTGAGCATGTTGAGAGACGTTCGTTCATCCAGCACAAAGGGAACGGTTTGCAGGTGAAATTTTTTCTCTTGCTTCTCAGTCTGTTTCCTAGTGCCGGTTTGATGTTCCTGCAGTTTTCACTGTAAAGACGAGTTGGAGTTAATACCACACCATATATAATATGGAGTACATTTTGCAACTGAAAAGAATCTTTGTGTTCCCAACAAGCTAGCTGAAGGACGGCTTTCACACACACTTGTCTCTCAGAACTGAGCATGTGGAGAGTCGTTCATTTATCTAGCACAAAGGCATCGGGTTGTAGGGGAAACTTTTACTCCTTTTCTCAGTCTGTTTTCTAGTGCCGGTTTTAACTTCCTGCAGTTTTCAGTGTAAAACCATGTTGGAGCTTTTACCACCCCGTATATATGTAGGAGTGGAGATAGCAACTGAAAAAAACTTTGTGTTCCCAACAAGCTAGGTGAAGGACGGCTTTCACACCCACTTATCTCACAGAACTGAGCATGTGGAGAAACTTTCGTTCATCTCGCACAAAGATAACGGGTTGCAGGAGAAAATTTTTCCCTGGATTCTCGGTCTATTTCTTAGTGCCGGTTTGAAGTTCCTGCAGTTTTCACTGTACAACCGAGTTGTAGCTAGTACCTCCCCATATATATTTATGGAATGGTGTTTACCACTGAAAGAGAAGTTTGTGTTCCCAACAAGCTAAATGAAGGAATTCTTTCACACACAATTCTCTCTCTGTACTGAGCATGTGGAGAGACGTTCCTTCTTCTAGCTAAAGGGAACGGGTTTCAGGGGAAACATTACCCCTGGTTTCTCAGTCTGTTTCCTAGTGCCGGTTTGAAGTTCCTGCAGTTTTCACTATAAAACAGATTTGGAGCTACTATCTCCCCATATATATGTATGGAGTGGAGGTTGCAACTGAAAAGCAACTATGTGTTCCCAACAAGCTAGCTGAAGGACGGCTTCCACACCCACTTATCTCACAGAACTGAACATTTGGAGAGACGTTCGTTCATCTCGCATAAAGGGAACGGGTTGAAGGGGAAACTTTTACTCTTGTTTCTCAGTCTTTTTCCAAGTGACGAGTTGAAATTCCTGCAGTTTTCACTGTAAAACCTAGTTGAACTCTTACCACCCCATATATATGAATGGAGTGGAGTTTGCAACTGAAAAGACACTTTGTGTTCCCAACAAGCTAAGTGAAGGACGGCTTTCACACACACGTATCTCTCAGAACTGAGCATGTGGAGAGACGTTCGTTCATATAGCACAAATGGAACGGGTTTCGGGGGAAACATTACCTCTGGTCTCTCAGTCTGTTTCCTATTGCCGGTATGAAGTTCCTGCAGTTTTCACTGTAAAAGCGTGTTGGAACTTGTACCTTGCATATACATATGTATGGAGTGGAGTTTGCAACTGAAAAGAAACGTTGTTTTCCCAACAAGCTAGGTCAATGACGGATTTCACACACACTTAACTCTCAGAACTGAGCATGTGGAGAGAGATTCTTTCTTCTAACACAAAGGGAACGGTTTGCCGTAGGAACTTTTACTCTGGTTTCTCAGTCTGTTTCCTAGTGCCTGTTTGAAGTTCCTGCAGTTTTCACTGTACAAATGAGTTGGAGCTAGTACCTCCCCATATATATTTATGGAATGGTGTTTACCACTGAAAGAGATCTTTGTGTTCCCAACAAGCTATATGAAGGAATTCTTTCACACACAATTCTCTCTCTGTACTGAGCATGTGGAGAGACGTTCCTTCTTCTAACTAAAGGGAACGGGTTTCAGGGGAAACATTACCTCTGGTCTCTCAGTCTGTTTCCTAGTGCCGGTTAGAAGTTCCTGCAGTTTTCACTGTAAATCCGAGTTGGAACTTGTACCTCCCCATATATATGTATGGAGTGGAGTTTGCAACTGAAAAAATACTCTGTGTTCCCAACAAGCTAGGTGAAGTATGTCTTTCACACACAATTATCTCTCAGAAATGAGATGTGGAGAGACGTTCCTTCTTCTAACACAAAGGGAACGGGTTTCAGGGGAAACATTACCTCTGGTCTCTCAGTCTGTTTCCTAGTGCCGGTTTAATGTTCCTGCAGTTTTCACTGTAAAACCGAGTTGGAACTAGTACCTCCCCATATATAAGTATGGAGTGGAGTTTTCAACTAAAAAGAAAATGTGTTCCAAACAACCTAGGTGAAGGACGGCATTCACACACACTTATCTCTCTGAACTGAGCATGTGGAAAGACGTTCGTTAATCTAGCACAAAAGGAACGGGTTGCAGGGGAAACATTTACTCTGGTCTCTCAGCCTTTTTCCTAGTGCCGGTTTGAAGTTCCTGCAGGTTTAACTGTAAAATCGTGTTGGAGCTAATACCTCCCCATATATATGTATAGAATTGAGTTTACAACTGAAAATTGACTATGTTTTCCCCACAAACTAGGTGAAGCACGGCATTCACACACACGTATCTCTCAGAACTGAGCATGTGGAGAGACGTTCCTTCATCTAGTACAAAGGGAACGGGTTGCAGGAGAAATTTTTCTCTGGTTTCTCAGTCTTTTTCCTAGTGCCTTTTTGAAGTTCCTGCAGTTTTCACTATAAAACCGAGTTTGATCTAGTATCTCACAATATGTATGTATGGAGTGGAATTTGCAAATGAAAGAATCTTTGTGTTCCCAACAAGCTAGTTGAATGACGGCTTTCAAACACAATTAACTCTCAGAACTGAGCATGTGGTGAGACTTTCGTTCATCCAGCACAAAGGAACGGGTTGTAGGAGGAACTTTTACTATCGTTTCTCAGTGTGTTTCATATTGCCGGGATGAAGTTCCTGCAGTTTTCACTGTAAAAGCGTGTTGGAGCTAGTAACTTCCGTATACATATGTATGGAGTGGAGTTTGCAACTGAAAAGAAACTTTGTGTTCCCAACAATCTAGGTGAAGGACGGCTTTCACACACACTTATCTCTCTGAACTGAGCATGTGGAGAGACGTTTGTTCATCTAGCACAAATGGAACGTGTTGCAGGGGAAACATTTACTCTGGTCTCACAGTCTGTTTCCTAGTGCCGGTTTGAAGCTCCTGCAGTTTTCACTGTAATACAGAGTTGGAGCTAGTACGTCCCCATATATATGTATGGATTGGAGTTTGCAACTGAAAATAAACTCTGTGTTCCCAACAAGCTAGCTGAAGGACGGCTTTCACACCCACTTATCTCACAGAACTGAGCATTTGGATAGACGTTCGTTCATCTAACAAAAAGGGAACGTGTTGGAGGGGAAACTTTTACTCGGGTTTCTCAGTCTGTTTCAGAGTGCCGGTTTGAATTTAATGCAGTTTTTACTGTAAAACCGATTTGGAGCTAATACCTCCCCATATATATGTATGGAGTGGAGTTTGCAAGTGAAAAGAATATTTGTGATCACAACAGGCTAGGTGAAGTACGGCTTTCACACACTCGTATCTCTCAGAACTGAGCATGTGGAGAGACTTTCGTTCATCTCGCACAAAGGGAACGGGTTGCAGGAGAAAATTTTTCTCAACATTCTCAGTCTGTTCCTTAGTGCCGGTTTGAAGTTCCTGCAGTTTTCACTGTACAACCGAGTTGGAGCTAGTACCTCCCCATAAATATTTATGGAATGGTGTTTACCACTGAAAGAGGACTTTGTGTACCCAACAAGCTATATGAAGGAATTCTTTCACACACAATTCTCTCTCTGTACTGAGCATGTGAAGAGACGTTCCTTCTTCTAGCTAAAGGGAACGGGTTTCAGTGGAAACTTTACCTCTGGTCTCTCAGTCTGTTTTTAGTGCCGGTTTGAAGTTCCTGCAGTTTTCACTGTAAAACCGAGTTGGAACTAGTACCTCCATATATATATGTATGGAGTGGAGTTTGCAACTGAAAAGAAACTCTGTGTTCCCAATAAGCTATGTGAAGGACGTCTTTCACTCACAATTATATCTCAGAACTGAGCATGTGGGTAGGCGTTCGTTCATCTAGCACAAAAGGAACTGGTTGCAGGGGAAATATTTACTCTGGTCTCTCATTCTGTTTCCTAGTGCCGGTTTGAAATTCCTGCAGGTTTAACTGTAAAATCGTCTTGGAGCTAATACCTCCCCATATATATGTATTGAATTGTGTTTACAACTGAAAATTGACTTTGTTTTCCCTACAAAATAGGTGAAGCACGGCATTCACACACACGTATCTCTCAGAACTGAGCATGTGGAGAGACGTTCCTTCATCTAGTAAAAAGGGAACGGGTTGCAGGAGAAATTATTCTCTGGTTTCTCAGTCTTTTTCCTAGTGCCTTTTTGAAGTTCCTGCAGTTTTCACTATAAAACCGAGTTTGATCTAGTATCTCACCATATATATGTATGGAGTGGAATTTGCAACTGAAAGAATCTTTGTGTTCCCAACAAGCTAGTTGAATGACGGCTTTCAAACACACTTAACTCTCAGAACTGAGCATGTGGAGAAACTTTCGTTCATCTCGCACAAAAGGAACGGGTTGCAGGAGAAAATTTTTCTCTGGATTCTCAGTCTGTTTCTTAGTGCCGGTTTTAAGTTGCTGCAGTTTTCACTGTACAACCGAGTTGGAGCTACTACCTCCCCATATATATTTATGGAATGGTGTTTACCACTGAAAGAGAATTTTGTGTTCCCAACAAGCTATATGAAGGAATTCTTTCACACACAATTCTCTCTCTGTACTGAGCATGTGGAGAGACGTTCCTTCTTCTAGCTAAAGGGAACGGGTTTCAGGGGAAACATTACCTCTGGTCTCTCAGTCTGTTTCCAAGTGCCGAGTTGAAATTCCTGCAGTTTTCACTGTAAAATCGAGTTGAGCTCTTACCACCCCATATATTTGTATGGAGTGGAGTTTGCAACTGAAAAGAAACTTTGTGTTCCCAACAAGCTAAGTGAAGGACGGCTTTCACACACACGTATCTCTCAGAACTGTGCATGTGGAGAGACGTTCGTTCATCTAGCACAAATGGAACGGGTTTCAGGGGAAACATTACCTCTGGTCTCTCAGTCTGTTTCCTAGTGCCGGTTTGAAGTTCCTGCAGTTTTCACCGTAAAACCGAGTTGGAACTAGTACCTCCCCATATATTTGTATGGAGTGGAGGTTTCAACTAAAAGAAAATGTGTTCCCAACAACATAGGTGAAGGACGGCTTTCACACACACGTATCTCTCAGAACTGTGCATGTGGAGAGACGTTCGTTCATCTAGCACAAATGGAAAGGTTTGCAGGGGAAACATTTACTCTCGTCTCACAGTCTGTTTCCTAGTTCCGGTCTGAAGCTCCTGCAGTTTTCACTGTAAAACCGAGTTGAAGCTAGTACGTCCCCATATATATATATGGTGTGGAGTTTGCAACTGAAAATAAACTCTGTGTTCCCAACAAGCTAGGTGAAGTACGGCTTTCACACACAATTATCTCTCAGAACTGAGCATGTGGAGAGACGTTCCTTCTTCTAGCACAAAGGGAACGGGTTTCAGGGGAAACATTACCTCTGGTCTATCAGTCTGTTTCCTAGAGCCGGTTTGAATTTCCTGCAGTTATCACTGTAAAACAGACTTGGAGATATTACATCCCAATATATATGTATGAGGTGTAGTTTGCCACTGAAAAGAAACTTTGTGTTCCCAAAAATTTAGTTGAATGTCGGCTTTCACACACACGCATATCTCAGAACTGAGCATGTGGAGAGACGTTCGTTCATCTAGCACAAAGGGAACGGTTTGCAGGAGAAACTTTTACTCTGTTTTCTCAGTCTGATTCCTAGTGCCGTTTTGAATTTCCTGCAATTTTTCACTTTAATACCTAGTTGGAGCTAGTATCTACCCAGATATATTTATGGAGTGGAATTTGCAAATGAAAACAAACTTTGTGTTCCCAACAAGCAATGTGAAGGACGGCTTTAACACACACTTATCTCTCAGAACTTAGCATGTGGAGAGACATTCATTCTTCTAGCACAAAGGGAACGGTTTGCAGGAGAAAATTTTACTCTGGTTTCTCAGTCTGATTCCTAGTGCCGTTTTGAATTTCCTGCAATTTTTCACTGTAATACCGAGTTGGAGCTAATATCTACCCAGATATATTTATGGACTTGATTTTGCAAATGAAAAGAAACTTTGTTTTCCCAACAAGCTAGGTGAAGGACGGCTTTCACACATAATTATCTCTGAGTACTGTGCATGTGGAGAGACGTTCGTTCATCTCGCACAAAGGGAACGGGTTAAAGTGGAAACTTTTACTCTGGTTTCTCAATCTGTTTCCAAGTGCCGAGTTGAATTTCTTGCAGTTTTCACTGTAAAACCGAGTTGAGCTCTTACCACCCCATATATATTTATGAAGTGGAGTTTGCAACTGAAAATAAACTTTGTGTTCCGAACAAGCTAAGTGAAGGACGGCTTTCACACACACGTATCTCTCAGAATTGAGCATGTGGAGAGACTTTCGTTCATCTCGCACAAAGGGAACGGGTTGCAGTAGAAAATTTTTCACTGGATTCTCAGTCTGTTTCTTAGTGCCAGTTTGAAGTTCCTGCAGGTTTCACTTTAAAACCGAGTTGGAGCTAGTACCTCCCCATATATATTTATGGAATGGTGTTTACCACTGAAAGAGAACATTGTGTTCCCAACAAGCTATATCAAGGAATTCTTTGACACACAATTCTTCTCAGTACTGAGCATGTGGAGAGACGTTCCTTCTTCTAGCTAAAGGGAACGGGTTTCAGGGGAAACATTACCTCTGGTCTCTCAGTCTGTTTCCTAGTGCCGGTTTGAAGTTCCTGCAGTTTTCACTGTAAAACCGAGTTGGAACTCGTACCTCCCCATATATATGTGTGGAGTGGAGATTTCAACTAAAAAGAAAATGTGTTCCCAACAACCTAGGTGAAGGACGGCATTCACTCATACTTATCTCTCTGAACTGAGCATGTGGAGAGACGTTCGTTCATCTAGCACAAAAGGAACGGGTTGCAGGGGAAACATTTACTCTGGTCTGTCAGTGTGTTTCCTATGCCGGTTTGAACTTCCTGCAGATTTAACTGTAAAATCGTGTTGGAGCTAATACCTCCCCATATATATGTATAGAATTGAGTTTACAACTGAAAATTGACTTTGTTTTCCCCACAAACTAGGTGAAGCACGGCATTCACACACACGTATCTCTCAGAACTGAGCATGTGGAGAGACGTTCCTTCATCTAGTACAAAGGGAACGGGTTGCAGGAGAAATTTTACTCTGGTTTCTCAGTCTTTTTCCTAGTGCCTTTTTTAAGTTCCTGCAGTTTTCTCTATAAAACCGAGTTTGATCTAGTATCTCACCATATATATTTATGGAGTGGAATATGCAAATGAAAGAATCTTTGTGTTCCCAACAATCTAGGTGAAGGACGGCTTTCACACACAGTTATCTCTCAGAACTGAGCATGTGGAGAGACGTTTATTCATCTAGTACAAAGGGAAACGTTTGCAGGTGAAACTATTACTCTCGTTTCTCAGTCTGTTTCCTAGTGCCGGTTGGAAGTTCCTGCAGTTTTCACTGTAAAAAAGAGTTGGAGCTAGTATCTCCCCATATATATGTATGGATTGGTGTTTTCAACTGAAAAAATAGTTTGTGTTCCCAACATGCTAGGTGAAGAATGGCTTTCACGCACACTTATCTCTCAGAACAGAGCATGTGGATAGACGTTCGTTCATCTAGCAGAAAGGGACCGGATTGCAGGGGAAACTTTACTCCACTCCCTTTTCTCAGTATGTTTACAAATGCCTGTTTGAACTTCCTGCAGTTTTCAGTGTAAAACAAGGTTGGAGCTAGTACCACCCCGTATATATGTATGGAGTGGAGATAGCAACTCAAAAGGAACTTTGTGTTAACAACAAGCTAGGTGAAGGACGGCTTTCACACACACTTATCTCTCAGAACTGAGCATGTGGAGAGACGTTCGTTCATTTGGCACAAAGGGAACGTTTAGCAGGGGAAATTTTACTCTGGTTTCTCAGTCTGTTTCTTATTGCCGGTTTGATGTTCCTGCAGGTTTCAATGTAAAATCGTGTTGGAGCTAGTACAACCCCACATATATGTTTGCAGAAGATTTTGCAAATGAAAAGAATCTTTGTGTTCCAAACAATCGATGTTAAGGACGGCTTTCACAAACAAATATCTCTCAGAAGTGAACATGTGAAGAGACGTTCGTTCATCTAGCACAAAAGGAACGGGTTGCAGGGGAAACATTTACTCTGGTCTCTCAGTCTGTTTCCTAGTGCCGGTTTGAAGTTCCTGCAGGTTTAACTGTAAAATCGTGTTGGAGCTAATACCTCCCCATATATATGTATAGAATTGAGTTTACAACTGAAATTTGACTTTGTTTTCCCCACAAACAAGGTGAAGCACGGCATTCACACACACGTATCTCTCAGAACTGAGCATGTGGAGAGACTTTTGTTCATCTCGCACAAAGGTAACGTGTTGAACGGGAAACTTTTACTCGTGTTTCTCAGTCTGTTTCCAAGTGCCGAGTTGAAATTCCTGCAGTTTTCACTGTAAAATCTAGTTGAGCTCTTACAACCCCATATATATGTATGGAGTGGAGTTTGCAACTGAAAAGAAACTTTGTGTTCCCAACAAGCTATATGAAGGACGGCTTTCACGCACACGTATCTCTCAGAACAGAGCATGTGGAGAGACGTTCGTTCATCTAGCACAAATGGAACGGGTTTCAGGGGAAACATTACCTCTGGTCTCTCAGTCTGTTTCCTAGTGCCGGTTTGAAGTTCCTGCATTTTTCACTGTAAAACCGAGTTGGAACTAGTACCTCCCCATGTATATGTATGGAGTGGAGGGTTCAACTAAAAAGAAAATATGTTCCCAACATCATAGGTGAAGGACGTCATTCACACACACTTATCTCTCTGAACTGAGGATGTGGAGAGACGTTTGTTCATCTAGCACAAATGGAACGGGTTTCAGGGGAAACATTACCTCTGGTCTCTCAGTCTGTTTCCTAGTGCCGGTTTGATGTTCCTACAGTTTTCACTGTAAAAACGAGTTAGAGCTAATACCACACCATATATAAGTATGGAGTAGATTTTGCAACTGAAAAGAATCTTTGTGTTCCCAACAAGCTACTTGAAGGATTACTTCCACACACACTTATCTCTCAGAACTGAACATGTGGAGAGTCGTTCATTCATCTAGCACAAAGGCATCGGGTTGTAGGGGAAACTTTTACTCCTTTTCTCAGTCAGTTTTCTAGTGCTGGTTTGATCTTCCTCCAGTTTTCTGTGTAAAACCATGTTGGAGCTAGTACCACCGCGTATATATATATGGAGTGGAGATAGCAACTGGAAAGAAACTTTGTGTTAACAACAAGCTAGGTGAAGGACGGCTTTGACACCCACTTATCTCACAGAACTGAGCATTTGGAGAGACGTTCGTTCATCTAACACAAAGGGAACGTGTTGCATGGGAAACTATTACTCGGGTTTCTCAGTCTGTTTCAGAGTGCCGGTTTGAATTTCCTGCAGTTTTTACTGTAATACCAATTTGGAGCTAATACCTCCCCATATATATGTATGGAGTGGAGTTTGCAACTGAAAAGAATATATGTGATCACAAGAAGCTAGGTGAAGGACGGCTTTCACACACACGTATCTCTCAGAACTGAGCATGTGGAGAGACTTTCGTTCATCTCGCACAATGGGAACGGGTTGAAGGAGAAACTTTTACTCTTGCTTCTCAGTCTGTTTCCAAGTGCCGAGTTGAAATTCCTGCAGTTTTCACTGTAATACCGTGTTGGAACTAATACCTCCCCATATATATGTATGGAGTGGGGGTTTCAACTAAAAAGAAAATGTGTTCCCAACAACATAGGTGAAGGACGGCATTCAAACACACTTATCTCTCTGAACTGAAAATGTGGAGAGACGTTTTTTCATCTAGCACAAATGGAAAGGTTTGCAGGGGAAACATTTACTCTCGTCTCACAGTCTGTTTCCTAGTGCCGGTCTGAAGCTCCTGCAGTTTTCACTGTAAAAAAGAGTTGGAGCTAGTATCTCCCCATATATATGTATGGAGTGGTGTTTGCAACTGAAAAAATACTTTGTGTTCTCAACAAGCTAAGTGAAGGACGGCTTTCACACACACGTATCTCTCAGAAATGAGCATGTGGAGAGCCTTTCGTTCATCTCGCACAAAGGGAACGTGTTGCTGGAGAAAATTTTTCTCTGGATTCTCACTCTGTTTCTTAGTGCCGGTTTGAAGTCCCTACAGTTTTCACTGTACAACCGAGTTGGAGCTAGTACCTCCCCATATATATTTATGGAATGGTGTTTACCACTGAAAGAGAACTTTGTGTTCCCAACAAGCTATATGGAGGAATTCTTTCATACACAATTCTCTCTCTGTACTGAGCATGTGGAGAGTAGTTCCTTCTTCTAACTAAAGGGAACGGGTTTCAGGGGAAACATTACCTCTGGTCTCTCAGTCTGTTTCCTAGTGCCGGTTTGATGTTCCTGCAGTTTTCACTGTAAAACCGAGTTGGAACTAGTACCTCCCCATATATATGTATGGAGTGGAGTTTGCAACTGAAAAGGAACTCTGTGTTCCCATCAAGTTAGTTCAAGGACGTCTTTCACACACAATTATCTCTCAGAAATGAGCTTTTGGAAAGACGTTCCTTCTTCTAGCACAAAGGGAACAGGTTTCAGGGGAAACATTACCTCCCGTCTCTCAGTCTGTTTCCTAGTGCCGGTTTGAATTTCCTGCAGTTTTCACTGTAAAACCGAGTTGGAACTAGTACCTCCCCATATATATGTATGGAGTGGAGCTTTCAAGTAAAAATAAAATGTGTTCCCAACAACCTAGGTGAAGGACGGCATTCACACACACTTATCTCTCTGAACTGAACTTGTGGAGAGACGTTCGTTCATCTAGCACAAATGGAACGGTTGCAGGGGAAACATGTACTTGGTCTCTCAGTCTATTTCCTAGTGCCGGTTTGAAGTTCCTGCAGGTTTAACTGTAAAATCGTGTTGGAGCTAATACCTCCCCATATATATGTATAGAATTGAGTTTACAACTGAAAATTGACTTTTTTTTCCCCACAAACTATGTGAAGCACGTCATTCACACACACATATCTCTCAGAACTGAGCATGTGGAGAGACGTTCATTCATCTAGGAGAAAGGGAACCGTTTGCAGGTGAAACTATTACTCTAGTTTCTCAGTCTGTTTCCTAGTGCCGGTTGGAAGTTCCTGCAGTTTTCACTGTAAAAAAGAGTTGGAGCTAGTATCTCCCCATATATATGTATGGAGTGGTGTTTGCAACTGAAAAAATACTTTGTGTTCCCAACAAGCTAGGTTAAGAACGGCTTTAACGCACACATATCTCTCAGAAATGAGCATGTGGGTAGACGTTCGTTCATCTAGCACAAAGGGACCGGGTTGCAGGGGAAACTTTGCTCCCTTCTCTCAGTATGTTTACAAGTGCCGGTTTTAAACTTCCTGCAGTTTTCAGTGTAAAACAAGGTTGGAGCTAGTACCACCACGTATATATGTATGGAGTGGAGTTTGCAACTGAAAAGAAACTTTGTTTTAACAACAAGCTAGGTGAAGGACGGCTTTCACACACACTTATCTCTCAGAACTGAGCATGTGGAGAGACGTTCGTTCATCTAGCACAAAGGGAACGGTTTGCAGTGGAATCTTTTACTCTGGTTTCTCAGTCTGTTTCCTATTGCCGGTTTGATGTTCCTGCAGGTTTCAATGTAAAACCTTGTTGGAGCTTCTGCCACCCCATATATTTGTATGCAGAATATTTTGCAAATGAAAAGAATCTTTGTGTTCCAAACAAGCTATGTGAAGGACGGCTTTCACAAACAATTATCTCTCAGAACTGAACATGTGAAGAGACGTTCGTTCATCTAGCACAAAGGGAACATTTTGCTGGAGAAACTATTAATCTGGTTTCTCAGTATGTTTATTAGTTCCGGTTTGAAATTCCTGCAGTTTTCACTGTAAAACCGTCTTGAAGCTAGTAAATCTCCATATTTATTTAGGGAGTGGATTTTACAACTGAAAAGAAACTTTTTGTCTCAACAATTTAGGTGAAGGACTGCTTTCACACACACTTATATCTCACAACTTAGCATGTGGAGGGACATTCATTCTTCTAGCACAAAGGGAACGGTTTGCAGGAGAAAGTTTTACTCTGGTTTCTCAGACTGATTCCTAGTGCCATTTTGAATTTCCTGCAGTTTTTCACTGTAATACCGAGTTGGAGCTAGTATCTACCCAGCTATACTTATGGAGTGGATTTTGCAAATGAAAAGAAACTTTGTGTTCCACCAAGCTAGGTGAAGGACGGCTTTCACACATACTTATCTCTCAGTACTGTGCATGTGGAGAGACGTTCGTTCATCTAGCACAAAAGGAACGGTTTGCGGGGGAAACATTTACTCTGGTCCTTAAATCTGTATCCTAGTATCGGTTTGAAGTTCCTGCAGGTTTAACTGTAAAATCGTGTTGGAGCTAATACCTCCCCATATATATGTATAGAATTGAGTTTACAACAGAAAATTGACTTTGTTTTCTCCACAAACTAGGTGAAGCACGGCATTCACACACACGTATCTCTCAGAACTGAGCATGTGGAGAGACGTTCCTTCATCTAGCACAAAGGGAACGGGTTGGAGGAGAAATTTTACTCTGGTTTCTCAGTCTTTTTCCTAGTGCCTTTTTGAAGTTCCTGCAGTTTTCACTATAAAACCGAGTTTGATCTATTATCTCACCATATATATGTATGGAGTGGAATATGCAACTGAAAGAATCTTTGTGTTCCCAACAAGCTAGTTGAATGACGGGTTTCAAACACACTTAACTCTCAGAACTGAGCATGTGGTGAGGCGGTCGTTCATCCAGCACAAAGGAATGGGTTGTAGGAGGAACTTTTACTCTCGTTTCTCAGTCTGTTTCCTATTGCCTGTATGAAGTTCCTGCAGTTTTCACTATAAAAGCGTGTTGGAGCTAGTAACTTCCGTATACATATGTATGGAGTGGAGTTTGCAACTGAAAAGAAACTTTGTGTTCCCAACAAGCTTGGTGAAGGACGGCTTTCACACACACTTATCTCTCAGTACTGAGCATGTTGAGAGACGTTCGTTCATATAGCACAAAGGGAACGGTTTGCAGTAGGAACTTTTACTCTGGTTTCTCAGTCTGTTTCCTAGTGCCGGTTTGAAGTTCCTGCAGTTTTCATTGTAAAACAGTTTTGGAGCTAGAATCTCCCCATATATATGTATGGATTGGAGATTGCAACTGAAAATCAACTATGTGTTCCCAACAAGCTAGCTGAAGGGCGGCTTTCACACCCAATTTTCTCACAGAACTGAGCATTTGGAGAGACGTTCGTTCATCTAACACAAAGGGAACGTGTTGCAGGGGAAACTTTAACTCGGGTTTCTCAGTCTGTTTCCTAGTGCCGGTTTGAATTTCCTGCAGTTTTCACTGTAAAACCGTCTTGAAGCTAGTAAAACCCCATATTTATTTATGGAGTGGAGTTTACAAATTAGAAGTAACTTTTTGTCTCAACAGTTTAGGTGAAGTACGGCTTTCACACACACTTATATCTCAGATCTTAGCATGTTTAGAGACTTTCGTTCTTCTAGCACAAATGGAACGGTTTGCAAGGGAAATTTTCTCTGTTTTCTCAGTCATTTTCCTAGAGCCTGTTTGAATTTCCAGCAGTTTTCAATTTAAATCCGAGATGGAGCTAGTACTTACCCATATATATTTATGGAGTGGAGTTGGCAAATTAAAAGAAAATTTGTGTTCCCAACAAGCTAGTTGAAGGACGGCTTTCACACACACTTATCCTACAGAACTGAGCATTTGGAGAGACGTCCGTTCATTTAGTACATAGGGAAAGTGTTGCCGGAGAAAATTTTACTCTGGTTCTTAGTCTGTTCCTAGTGCCAGTTTGAACTCCTGCAGTTTTCACTGTAAAACAGATTTGGAGCTAGTACCTCCCCATATATATAAATGGAGTGGAGTTTGAAAGTGAAAAGAAACTGTGTTCCCATTAAGCTAGTTGAAGGAATACTTTCACACACATTTATCTCTCAGAAGTGAGCATGTGGAGAGACGTCCGCTCATCTACAACAAAGGGAACGTGTTGCAGGGGAAACTTTTACATTGGTTTCTCAGTCTGTTTCCTAGTGCCTGTTTGATCTTCCTGCATTTATCACTGTAAATCAGACTTGGAGATATTACATCCCCATATATATATATGAAGTGTAGTTTGCCACTGAAAATAAACTTTGTGTTCCCAACAATTTATTTGAATGTCGGCTTTCACACACACGCATCTCTCAGAACTGAGCATGTGGAGAGACGTTCGTTCATCTAGCACAAATGAAACGGGTTGCAGGGGAAAATTTTACTCTGGTTTCTCAGTCTGTTTCCTATTGCCGGTTAGAAGTTCCTGCAGTTTTCAATGTAAAACCGAGATGGAGGTAGTACGTCCCCATATATATGTATGGAGTGGAGTTTGCAACTTAAAAAAACAGTGATCCAAACAAGCAAGGTGAAGGAAGGCTTTCACACACACTTACCTCTCAGAACTGAGCATGTAGAGAGACGTTCGTTCATAACACTAAGGGAACGGTTTGCAGTTGAAACTTTTATTGTGGTTTATCAGTCTGTTCCCCAGTGCCTGTTTGAAGTTCCTGCAGTTTTCACTATAAAACCGTGTGTGATCTAGTATCTCACCGTATATATTTATGGAGTGGAATTTGCAACTGAAAGTATCTTTGTGTTCCTAATAAGCTAGTTGTATGACGGCTTTCAAACACACTTAACTCTCAGAACTTAGCATGTGGTGAGACGTTCGTTCATCTAGCACAAAGGGAACGGGTTGTAGGAGGAACTTTTACTATGGTTTCTCAGTCTGTTTCCTATTGCCGGTATGAAGTTACTGCAGTTTTCACTGTAAAAGCGTGTTGGAGCTAGTACCTTCCGTATACATATGTATGGAGTGGAGTTTGCAACTGGAAAGTATAGTTGTTTCCCAACAAGCTAGGTCAATGACGGATTTCACACACACTTAACTCTCAGAACTGAGCATGTGGAGAGACATTCTTTCCTCTAGCACAAAGGGATTGGTTTGCAGTAGGAACTTTTACTCTGGTTTCTCAGTCTGTTTCCTAGTGCCGGTTTGAAGTTCCTACAGTTTTCACTGTAAAACAGTTTTGGAGCTAGTATCTCCCCATATATATGTATGGATTGGAGATTGCAACTGAAAATCAACTATGTGTTCCAAACAAGATAGCTGAAGGACGCCTTTCACACCCAATTTTCTCACAGAACTGAGCCTTTGGAGAGACGTTCGTTCATCTAACACAAAGGGAACGTGTTGCAGGGGAAACTTTAACTAGGGTTTCTCAGTCTGTTTCAGAGTGCCGGTTTGAATTTCCTGCAGTTTTTACTGTAAAACAGATTTGGAGCTAATACCTCCCCATATATATGTATGGAGAGGAGTTTGCAACTGAAAAGAATATATGTGATCACAACAAGCTAGGTGAAGAACGGCTTTCACACACACGTATCTCTCAGAACTGAGCATGTGGAGAGACTTTCGTTCATCTCGCACAAAGGGAACGGGTTGAAGGGGAAATTTTTACACTTGTTTCTCAGTCTGTTTCCAAGTCCCAAGTAGAAATTCCTGCAGTTTTCACTGTAAAACCGAGTTGAGCTCTTACCACCCCATATATATGTATGGAGTGGTGTTTGCAACTGAATAGAAACTTTGTGTTCCCAACAAGCTAAGTGAAGGACGGCTTTCACACACAGTTATCTCTCAGAACTGAGCATGTGGAGAGACGTTCATTCATCTAGCACAAAGGGAACCGTTTGCAGATGAAACTATTACTCTCGTTTCTCAGTCTGTTTCCTAGTGCCGGTTGGAAGTTCCTGCAGTTTTCATTGTAAAACCTTCTTGAAGCTAGTAAATCTCCATATTTATTTATGGAGTGGAGTTTGCAACTGAAAAGTAACTTTTTGTCTCAACAATTTAGGTGAAGGACGGCTTTCACACACACATATATCTCAGAACTTAGCATGTGGAGAGACATTCATTCCTCTAGCACAAAGGGAACGGTTTGCAGGAGAAACTTTTACTCTGGTTTCTCAGTCTGATTCCTAGTACCGTTTTGAATTTCCTGCAATTTTTCACTGTAATACCGAGTTGGAGGTAGTACCTACCCAGATATATTTAAGGAGTGGGGTTTGCAAATGAAAAGAAACTTTGTGTTCCCAACAAGCTAGGTGAAGGAAGGCTTTCACACATACTTATCTCTCAGTACTGAGCATGTGGAGAGACGTTCGTTCATCTAGCACAAAGGGAACGGTTTGCAGTTGAAACTTTTACTCTGGTTTCTCAGTCTTTTTCCTAGTGCCGGTTTGAATTTCAAGCAATTTTCACTGTAAAAACGAGTTGGAGAAAGTACTTCCCCATATAAATATATGGAATGTATTTTGCAACTGAAAAGTAACTTGGTGTTCCGAACAAGCTAGGTGAAGGACGGCTTTCACACACAATTATCTCTCAGAACTGAGCATGTGGAGAGACGTTCGTTCATCTAGCACAAAGGGAAAGGGTTGCAGGAGAAACTTTTACTCTGGTTTCTCAGTCTGTTTCCTATTGCCGGTTTGATGTTCCTGTAGGTTTCAATGTAAAACCGTGTTGGAGCTAGTACCACCCCATATATATGTATGCAGAATACTTTGCAAATGAAAAGAATCTTTGTGTTCCAAACAAGCTATGTGAAGGACGGCTTTCACAAACAATTATCTCTCAGAATTGAACATGTGAAGAGACGTTCGTTCATTTAGCACAAAGGGAACATTTTGCTGGAGAAACTTTTAATCTTGTTTCTCAGTCTGTTTCCTAGTGCCGGTTTGAAGTTCCTGCAGTTTTCACTGTAAAACCGAGTTGGAACTAGTACCTCCCCATATATATGTATGGAGTGGAGTTTGCAACTGAAAAGAAACTCTGTGTTCCCAACAAGCTAGGTGAAGGACGTCTTTCACACACAATTATCTCTCAGAACTGAGCATGTGGAGAGACGTTCGTTCATCTAGCACAAAGGGAACGGTTTGCATTTGAAACTTTTACTCTGGTTTCTCAGTCTTTTTCCTAGTGCCGGTTTGAATTTCAAGCAATTTTCACTGTAAAACCGAGTTGGAGAAAGTACTTCCCCATATAAATATATGGAATGTATTTTGCAACTGAAAAGTAACTTGGTGTTCCGAACAAGCTAGGTGAAGGACGGCTTTCACACACAATTATCTCTCAGAACTGAGCATGTGGAGAGACGTTCGTTCATCTACTACAAAGGAACGGGTTGCAGGAGAAACTATTACTCTGGTTTATCAGTGTCTTTCCTAGTGCCGGTTAGAAGTTCCTGCAGTTTTCACTTTAAAACCGAGTTGGAGCTGGGACCAACTCATATATATGTATGGAGTATAGTTTGCAACTGAAAAGAAAGTTTGTGTTCCCAACAAGCTAGGTGAAGGACGGTTTTCACACACACTTATCTCTCAGAACTGAGCATGTGGAGAGACGTTCGTTCATCTAGCACAAAGAAACGGGTTGCAGTAGAATATTTTACTCTGGTTTCTCAGTCTGTTTCCTAGTGCCGGTTTGAAGTTCCTGCAGTTATCACTGTAAAACAAACTTGGAGATATTACATCCCCATATATTTGTATGAAGTGTAGTTTGCCACTGAAAAGAAACTTTTTGTTCCCAACAATTTAGTTGAATGTCGGCTTTCACACACACGCATCTCTCACAACTGAGCATGTGGAGAGACGTTCGTTCATCTAGCACAAAGGGAACGGTTTGCAGGGGAACTTTTACTCTGGTTTCTCAGTCTGTTTCCTAGTGCCGGTTTGATGTTCCTGTAGTTTTCACTGTACAACCGAGTTGGAGCTAGTACCTCCCCATATATATTTATGGAATGGTGTTTACAACTGAAAGAGAACTTTGTGTTCCCTACAAGCTATATGAAGGAATTCTTTCACACACAATTCTCTCTCTGTACTGAGCATGTGGAGAGACGTTCCTTCTTCTAACTAAATGGAACGTGTTCCAGGGGAAACATTACCTCTGGTCTCTCAGTCTGTTTCCTAGTGCCGGTTGGATGTTCCTGCAGTTTTCACTGTATAAAAGGGTTGGAGCTAGTATCTCCCCATATATATGTATGGAGTGGTATTTGCAACGGAATAAATACTTTGTGTTCCCAACAAGCTAGGTGAAAAACGGCTTTCACGCACACATACCTCTCAGAAAAGAGCATGTGCATAGACGTTCGTTCATCTAGCACAAAGGGACCGGGTTGCAGGGGAAACTTTACTCCCTTTTCTCAGTATGTTTACAAGTGCCGGTTTGAACTTCCTGCAGTTTTCAGTGTAAAACCAGGTTGGAGCTAGTATCACCCCGTATATATGTATGAAGTGGGGTTTACAAATGAATAGTAACTTTGTGTTAACAACAAGCTAGGTGAAGGACGGCTTTCACACACACTTATCTCTCAGAAATTAGCATGTGGAGAGACGTTCGTTCATTTGGCACAAAGGGAACGTTTAGCAGGGGAAACTTTTACTCTGGTTTCTCAGTCTGTTTCCTATTGCCGGTTTGATGTTCCTGTAGGTTACAATGTAAAACCGTGTTGGAGCTAGTACCACCCCATATATATGTATGCAGAATATTTTGCAAATGAAAAGAATCTTTGTGTTCCAAACAAGCTATGTGAAGGACGGCTTTCACAAACAATTATTTCTCAGAATTGAACATGTGAAGAGACGTTCGTTCATTTAGCACAAAGGGAACATTTTGCTGGAGATACTTTTAATCTTGTTTCTCAGTCTGTTTCCTAGTGCCGGTTTGAAGTTCCTGCAGTTTTCACTGTAAAACAGAGTTGGAGCTAGTATCTCCCCATATATATGTATGGAGTCGGGTTTGCAACTGAAAAGCAACTATGTGTTCCCAACAAGCTAGCTGAAGGACGGCTTTCACACACACGTATCTCTCAGAACTGAGCATGTGGAGAGACGTTCGTTCGTCTAACACAAAGGGAACGTGTTGCAGGGGAAACTTTTACTCGGGTTTCTCAGTCTGTTTCAGAGTTCCGGTTTGAATTTCCTGCAGTTTTTACTGTAAAACTGATTTTGAGTTAATACCTCCCCATATATATGTATGGATTGGAGTTTGCAACTGAAAAGAATATATGTGATCACATCAAGCTAGGTGAAGGACGGCTTTCACACACACTTATCTCTCAGAACTGAGCATGTGGAGAGTCGTTCGTTCATCTAGCACAAAGAAACGGGTTGCAGGAGAAAATTTTACTCTGGTCTCTCAGTCTGTTTCCTAGTGCCGGTTTGAAGTTCCAGCAGTTATCACTGTAAAACAGACTTGGAGATATTACATCCCCATATATATGTATGAACTGTAGTTTGCCACTGAAAAGAAAATTTATGTTCCCAACAATTTAGTTGAATGTCGGCTTTCACACACACGCATCTCTCAGAACTGAGCATGTGGAGAGACGTTCGTTCATCTAGCACAAAGGGAACGGGTTGCAGGGGAAACTTTTACTCTGGTTTCTCAGTCTGTTTCCTAGTGCCAGTTTGAACTTCCTGCAGTTTTCATTGTAAAACAGGGTTGGACCTAGTAACTCCTCTTATATATGTATGGAGTGGAGTTTGCAACTGAAAAGAAACTTTGAGTTCCCAACAACCTATGTCAATGACGGATTTCACACACACATAACTCTCAGAACTGAGCATGTGGAGAGACATTCATCCTTCTAGCACAAAGGGAACGGTTTGCAGGAGAAATTTTTACTCTGGTTTCTCAGTCTGATTGCTAGTGCCGATTTGAATTTCCTGCAATTTTTCACTGTAATACCGATTTGGAGCTAGTATCTACCCAGATATATGTATGGAGTGGAGTTTGCAACTGAAAAGCAACTATGTGTTACCAACAAGCTAGCTGAAAGACGGCTTTCACACCCACTTATCTCACAGAACTGAGCATTTGGAGAGACGTTCGTTCATCTAACACAAAGGGAACGTGTTGCAGGGGAAACTTTTACACGGGTTTCTCAGTCTGTTTCAGAGTGCCGGTTTGAAGTTCCTGCAGTTTTCACTGTAAAACCGAGTTGGAACTAGTACCTCCCCATATATATGTATTGAGTGGAGGATTCAACTTAAAAGAAAATGTGTTCCCAACTTCATAGGTGAAGGACGGCATTCACACACACTTATCACTCTGAACTGAGCATGTGGAGAGACGTTTGTTCATCTAGCACAAATGAAACTGGTTGCAGGGGAAACATTTACTCTGGTCTCACAGTCTGTTTCCTAGTGCCGGTTTGAAGCTCCTGTTGTTTTCACTGTGAAACCGAGTTGGAGCTAGTACGTCCCCATATATATATATGGAGTGGGGTTTGCAACTGAAAATAAACTCTGTGTTCCCAACAAGCTAGGTGAAGTACGGCTTTCACACACACTTATCTCTCAGAACTGAGCATGTGGAGAGACATTCATTCTTCTAGCACAAAGGGAACGGTTTGAAGGAGAAACTTTTACTCTTGGTTCTCAGTCTGATTCCTAGTGCCGTTTTGAATTTCCTGCAATTTTTCACTGTAATATCGAGTTGGAGCTAGTATCTACCCTGATATATTTATGGAGTGGATTTTGCAAATGTAAAGAAACTTTGTGTTCCCAACAAGCTAGGTGAAGGACGGCTTTCACACACATTTATCTCTCAGAACTGAGCATGTGGAGAGACATTCATTCTTCTAGCACAAAGGGAACGGTTTGCAGTAGAAACTTTTACTCTGGTTTCTCAGTCTGTTTCCTAGTTCCTGTTTGAAGTTCCTGCAGTTTTCACTGTAAAACCGAGTGTGATCTTTTATCTCACCATATATATTTATGAAGTGGAATTTGCAACTGAAAGAATCTTTGTGTTCCCAACAAGCTAGTTGTAGAACGGCTTTCAAACACACTTATCTCTCAGAACTGAGCATGTGGTGAGACGTTCGTTCATCTAGGACAAAGTGAACGGGTTGTAGGAGGATCTTTTACTCTGGTTTCTCAGTTTGTTTCCTATTGCCGGTATGAAGTTCCTGCAGTTTTCACTGTAAAAGCGTGTTGGAGCTAGTACATTGCGTATATATATGTATGGAGTGGAGATTGCAACTGAAAAGAAACGTTGTTTTCCCAACAAGCTAGGTCAATGACGGATTTCACACACACTTAACTCTCAGAACTGAGCATGTGGAGAGACATTCTTTCTTCTAGCACAAAGGGAACGGTTTGCAGTAGGAACTTTTACTCTGGTTTCTCAGTCTGTTTCCTAGTGCCGGTTTGAAGTTCCTGCAGTTTTCACTGTAAAACAGAGTTGGAACTAGTATCTCCACATATATATTTATGGAGTGGAGTTTGCAACTGAAAAGCAACTCTGTGTTCCCAACAAGCTAGGTGAAGTACGGCTTTCACACCCACTTATTTCACAGAACTGAGCATTTGGAGAGACGTTCGTTCATCTAACACAAAGGGAACGTGTTGCAGGGGAATCTTTTACTCGGGTTTCTCATTCTGTTTCAGAGTGCCGGTTTGAATTTCCTGCAATTTTTACTGTAAAACCGATTTGGTGCTAATAACTCCCCATATATATGTATGGAGTGGAGTTTGCAACTGAAAAGAATATATGTGATCGCAACAAGCTAGGTGAAGGACGGCTTTCACACACACGTATCACTCAGAAATGAGCATGTGGAGAGACTTTCGTTCACCTCGCACAAAGGGAACGGGTTGCAGTAGAAAACTTTTCTCTGGATTCTCAGTCTGTTTCTTAGTGCCGGTTTGAAGTTCCTGCAGTTTTCACTGGACAACCGAGTTGGCACTAGTACCTCCCCATATATATGTATGGAGTGTAGTTTGCAACTGAAAAGAAACTATGTGTTCCCAACAAGCTAGGTGAAGAACGTCTTTCACACACAATTATCTCTCAGAATTAAGCATGTGGAGAGACGTTCCTTCTTCTAGCACAAAGGGAACGGGTTTCAGGGGAAACATTACCTCTGGTCTCTCAGTCTGTTTCCTAGTGCCGGTTTGAAGTTCCTGCAGTTTACACTGTAAATCCGATTTGGAACTATTAACTCCCCATATATATGTATGTAGTGGAGTTTGCAACTGAAAAGAAACTTTGAGTTCCCAACAAGCTAGGTGAAGAACGGCTTTCACACACCCTTATCTCTCAGAACTGAGCATGTGGAGAGACATTCATCCTTCTAGCACAAAGGAACGGTTTGCAGGAGAAACTTTTACTCTGGTTTCTCAGTCTGATTCCTAGTGCCGTTTTGAATTTCCTGCAATTTTTCACTGTAATACCGAGTTGGAGCTAGAATCTACCCAGATATATTTTTGGAGTGGATTTTGCAAATGAAAAGTATCTTTGTGTTCCCAACAAGCTAGGTGAAGGACGGCTTTCACACACACTTATCTCTCAGAACTGAGCATGTGGAGAGACATTCATTCTTCTAGCACAAAGGGAACGGTTTGAAGGAGAAACTTTTACTCTGGGTTCTCAGTCTGTTTCCTATTGCCGGTATGAATTTCCTGCAGTTTTCACTGTAAAAGCGTGTTGGAGCTAGTACATTGCGTATACATATGTATGGAGTGGAGTTTGCAACTGAAAAGAAACGTTGTTTTCCCAACAAGCTACGTCAATGACGGATTTCACACACACTTATCTCTCAGAACTGAGCATGTGGAGAGACATTCATTCTTCTAGCACAAAGGGAACGGTTTGAAGGAGAAACTTTTACTCTGGGTTCTCAGTCTGTTTCCTATTGCCGATATGAATTTCCTGCAGTTTTCACTGTAAAAGCGTGTTGGAGCTAGTACATTGCGTATACATATGTATGGAGTGGAGTTTGCAACTGAAAAGAAACTCTGTGTTCCCAACAAGCTTGGTGAAGTACGTCTTTCACACACAATTATCTCTCAGAACTGAGCATGTGGAGAGACGTTCCTTCTTCTAGCACAAAGGGAACGGGTTTTAGAGGAAAGATTACCTCTGGACTCTCAGTCTGTTTCCTAGTGCCGGTTTGAAATTCCTGCAGTTTACACTGTAAAACCGAGTTGGAACTAGTACCTCCCCATATATATGTATGGAGTGGAGTTTTCAACTATAAAGGAAATTTGTTCCCTACAACCTAGGTGAAGGAAGGCATTCACACACACTTATCTCTCTGAACTGAGCATGTGGAGAGACGTTCGTTCATCTAGCACAAAAGGAAGTGGTTGCAGGGGAAACATTTACTCTGGTCTCTCAGTCTGTTTCCTAGTGCCGGTTTGAAGTTCCTGCAGGTTTAACTGTAAAATCGTGTTGGAGCTAATACCTCCCCATATATATGTATAGAATTGAGTTTACAACTGAAAATAGACTTTGTTTTCCCCACAAACTAGGTGAAGCACGGCATTCACACACACGTATCTCTCAGAACTGAGCATGTGGAGAGACTTTCGTTCATCTCGCACAAAGGGAACGTGTTTAAGGGGAAATTTTACTCTTGTTTCTCAGTCTGATTCCAAGTGCCGAGTTGAAATTCCTGCAGTTTTCACTGTAAAATCTAGTTGAGCTCTTACCACCCCATATATATGTATGGAGTGGAGTTTGCAACTGAAAAGAAACTTTGTGTTCCCAACAAGCTAATTGAAGGACGGCTTTCACACACAAGTATCTCTCAGAACTGAGCATGTGGAGAGACGTTCCTTCATCTAGTACAAAGGGAACGGGTTGGAGGAGAAATTTTACTCTGGTTTCTCAGTCTTTTTGCTAGTGCCTTTGTGAAGTTCCTGCATTTTTCTCTATAAAACCGAGTTTGATCTAGTATCTCACCATATATATGTATGGATTTGAATTTGCAACTGAAAGAATCTTTGTGTTCCCAACAAGCTAGTTGAATGACGGCTTTCAATCACACTTAACTCTCCGAACTGAGCATGTGGTGAGACGTTCGTTCATCCAGCACAAAGGAACGGGTTGTAGGAGGAACTTTTACTCTCGTTTCTCAGTCTGTTTCCTATTGCCGGTATGAACTTCCTGCAGTTTTCACTGTAAAATCGTGTTGGAGCTAGTACCTTCCCTATACATATGTATGGAGTGGAGTTTTCAACTGAAAAGAAACTTTGTGTTCCCAACAAGCTAGGTGAAGTACGGCTTTCACACACACTTATCTCTCAGAACTGAGCATGTTGAGAGACGTTCGTTCATCCAACACAAAGGGAACGGTTTGCAGGAGAAACTTTTACTCTTGTTTCTCAGTCGGTTTCCTAGTGCCGGTTTGAATTTCCTGCAGTGTTCACTGTAAAACCGAGTTGGAACTAGTACCTCCCCATATATATGTATGGAGTGGTGTTTGCAACTCAAAAGAATATATGTGATCACAACAAGCTAGGTGAAGAACGGCTTTCACACACACGTATCTCTCAGATCTCAGCATGTGGAGAGACTTTCGTTCATCTCGCACAAATGGAACGGATTGAAGGGGAAATTTTACTCTTGTATCTCAGTCTGTTTCCAAGTGCCGAGTTGAAATTCCTGCAGTTTTCACTGTAAAATCGAGTTGAGCTCTTACCACCCCATATATATGTATGGAGTGGATTTTGCAACTGAAAAGAAACTTTGTGTACCCAACAAGCTAAGTGAAGGGCGGCTTTCACACACACGTATCTCTCAGAACTGAGCATGTGGAGAGACTTTCGTTCATCTCGCACAAAGGGAACGGGTTGCAGGAGAAAATTTTTCTCTGGATTCTCAGTTTGTATCTTAGTGCCGGTTTGAAGTTCCTGCAGTTTTCACTGTGCAACAGAGTTGGGGCTAGTACCTCCAAATATATGTTTATGGAATAGTGTCTACCACTGAAAGAGAACTTTGTGTTCCCAACAAGCTATATTAAGGAATTCTTTCACACACAATTCTCTCTCTGTACTGAGCATGTGGAGAGACGTTCCTTCTTCTAGCTAAATGGAACGGGTTTCAGGGGAAACATTACCTCTGGTCTCTCAGTCTGTTTCCTAGTGCCTGTTTGAAGCTCCTGCAATTTTCACTGTAAACCCGAGTTGGAACTATTATCTCCCCTATATATGTATGGAGTGGAGTTTGCAACTGAAAAGAAACTCTGTGTTCCCAACAAGCTAGATGAAGTACGTCTTTCACACACAATTATCTCTCAGAACTGAGCATGTGGAGAGACGTTCCTTCTTCTAGCACAAAAGGAACGGGTTTCAGGGGAAACATTACCTCTGGTCTCTCAGTCTGTTTCCTAGTGCCGGTTTGAATTTCCTGCAGTGTTCACTGTAAAACCGAGTTGGAACTAGTACCTCCCCATATATATGTATGGAGTGGAGATTTCAAGTAAAAAGAAAATGTGTTCCCAAAATCCTACGTGAAGGACAACATTCACACACACTTATCTCTCTGAACTGAGCATGTGGAGAGACGTTCGTTCATCTAGCACAAAAGGAAGTGGTTGCAGGGGAAACATTTACTCTGGTCTCTCAGTCTGTTTCCTAGTGCCGGTTTGAAGTTCCTGCAGGTTTAACTGTAAAATCGTGTTGAAGCTAATATCTCCCCATATATATGTATAGATTTGAGTTTACAACTGAAAATTGACTTTGTTTTCCCCACAAACTAGGTGAAGCACGGCATTCACACACACGTATCTCTCAGAAATGAGCATGTGGAGAGACTTTCGTTCATCTCGCACAAAGGGAACGTGTTGAAGGGGAAACTTTTACTCTTGTTTCTCAGTCTGATTCCAAGTGCCGAGATGAAATTCCTGCAGTTTTCACTGTAAAACCTAGTTGAGTTCTTACCACCCCATATATATGTATGGAGTGGAGTTTGCAACTGAAAAGTTACTTTGTGTTCCCAACAAGCTATGTGAAGGACGACTTTCACACACACGTATCTCTCAGAACTGAGCATGTGGAGAGACGTTCGTTCATCTAGCACAAATGGAACGGGTTTAAGGGAAACATTACCTCTGGTCTCTCAGTCTGTTTCCTAGTGCCGGTTTGAAGTTCCTGCAGCTTTAACTGTAAAACCGAGTTGGGACTAGTACCTCCCCATATATATGTATTGAGTGGAGGATTCAACTAAAAAGAAAATGTGTTCCCAACTTCATAGGTGAAGGACGGCATTAACACACACTTATCTCTCTGAACTGAGCATGTGGAGAGACGTTCATTCATCTAGCACAAATGGAACGGTTTTCAGGGGAAACATTACCTCTGGTCTCTCAGTCTGTTTCCTAGTGCCGGTTTGAAGTTCCTGCAGCTTTAACTGTAAAACCGAGTTGGGACTAGTACCTCCCCATATATATGTATTGAGTGGAGGATTCAACTAAAAAGAAAATGTGTTCCCAACTTCATAGGTGAAGGATGGCATTCACACACATTTATCTCTCTGAACTGAGCATGTGGAGAGACGTTTGTTCATCTAGCACAAATGGAACGGGTTGCAGGTGAAACATTTACTCTGGTCTCACAGTCTGTTTCCTAGTGCCGGTTTGAAGCTCCTGTAGTTTTCACTGTAAAACCGAGTTGGAGCTAGTACGTCCCCATATATATGTATGGATTGGAGTTTGAAACTGAAAATAAACTCTGTTTTCCCAACAAGCTAGGTGAAGTACGGCTTTCACACACAATTGTCTCTCAGAACTGAGCATGTGGAGAGACGTTCCTTCTTCTAGCACAAAGGGAACGGGTTTCAGGGGAAACATTACCTCTGGTCTCTCAGTCTGTTTCCTAGTGCCGGTTTGAAGTTCCTACATTTATCACTGTAAAACAGACTTGGAGATATTACATCCCCATATATATGTATGAACTGTAGTTTGCCACTGAAAAGAAATTTTGTGTTCCCAACAATTTAGTTGAATGTCGGCTTTCACACACACGCATCTCTCAGAACTGAGCATGTGGAGAGACGTTCGTTCATCTAGCACAAAGGGAACGGGTTGCAGGGGAAACTTTTACTCTGGTTTCTCAGTCTGTTTCCTAGTGCCAGTTTGAACTTCCTGCAGTTTTCATTGTAATACAGGGTTGGACCTAGTAACTCCTCTTATATATGTATGGAGTGGAGTTTTCAAATGAAAGGAAACTTTGAGTTCCCAACAAGTTAGTTCAATGAAGGATTTCACACACACTTAACTCTCAGAACTGAGCATGTGGAGAGACATTCATCCTTCTAGCACAAAGGGAACGGTTTGCAGGAGAAACTTTTTCTCTGGTTTCTCAGTCTTATTCCTAGTGTCGTTTTGAATATCCAGCAATTTTTCACTGTAATATCGAGTTGGAGCTAGTATCTACCCAGATATTTTTATGGAGTGGATTTTGCAAATGAAAAATTCTTTGTGTTCCCAACAAGCTAGGTGAAGGACGGCTTTCACACACACTTATCTCTCAGAACTGAGCATGTGGAGAGACATTCATTCTTCTAGCACAAAGAGAACGGTTTGCTGGAGAAACTTTTACTCTGGTTTCTCAGTCTGATTCCTAGTGCCGTTTTGAATTTCCTGCCATTTTTCACTGTAATATCGAGTTGGAGCTACTATCTACCCAGATATATTTATGGAGTGGATTTTGCAAATGAAAAGAAACTTTGTGTTCCCAACAAGCTAGGTGAAGTACGGCTTTCACACATACTTATCTCTCAGTACTGAGCATGTGGAGAGACTTTCGTTCATCTAGCACCAAGGGAATGGTTTGCAGTTGAAACTTTTACTCTGGATTCTCAGACTGTTTCCTAGGGCCTGTATGAAGTTCCTGCAGTTTTCACTGTAAAAACGTGTTGGAGCTAATACCACACCATATATAAGTATGGAGTACATTTTGCAACTGAAAAGAATCTTTGTGTTCCCAACAAGATATGTGAAGGACGGCTTTCACACACACTTATCTCTCAGAACTGAGCATGTGGATAGTCTTTCATTTATCTAGCACAAAGGCATCGGGTTGTAGGGGAAATTTTACTCCTTTTTTCAGTCTGTTTTCTAGTGCCGGTTTTAACTTCCTGCAGTTTTCAATGTAAAATCAGGTTGGAGCTTGTACCACCCCGTATATATGTAGGATTGGAGATAGCTACTGAAAAAAAACTTTGTGTTCCCAACAAGCTAGGTGAAGGACGGCTTTCACACCCACTTATCTCACAGAACTGAGCATTTGGAGAGACGTTCATTCATCTAACACAAAGGGAACGTGTTGCAGGGGAAACTTTTTCTCTGGTCTCTCAGTCTGTTTCCTAGTGCCGGTTTGAAATTCCTGCAGGTTTAACTGTAAAGTCGTGTTGGAGCTAATACCTCCCCATATATATGTATAGAATTGAGTTTACAACTGAAAATTGACTTTGTTTTCCCCACAAGCTAGGTGAAGCACGGCATTCACACCCACTTATCTCTCAGAACTTAGCATGTGGAGAGACGTTCCTTCATCTAGTACAAAGGGAACGGGTTGCAGGAGAAATTTTTCTCTGGTTTCTCAGTCTTTTTCCTAGTGACTTTTTGAAGTTCCTGCAGTTTTCACTATAAAACCGAGTTTGATCTAGTATCTCACCAAATATATGTATGGAGTGGAATTTGCAACTGAAAGAATCTTAGTGTTCATAGCAAGCTAGTTGAATGACGGCTTTCAAACACACTTAACTCTCCGAACTGAGCATGTGGTGAGACGTTCGTTCATCCAGCACAAAGGAACGGGTTGTAGGAGGAACTTTTACTCTCGTTTCTCAGTCTGTTTCCTATTGCCGGTATGAAGTTCCTGCAGTTTTCACTGTAAAAGCGTGTTGGAGCTAGTAACTTCCGTATACATATGTATGGAGTGGAGTTTGCAACTGAAAAGAAACTTTGTGTTCCCAACTATCTAGGTGAAGGACGGCTTTCACACACACGTATCTCTCAGAACTGAGCATGTGGAGAAATTTTCGTTCATCTCGCACAAATGGAACGGGATGCAGGAGAAAATTTTTCTCTGGATTCTCGGTCTGTTTCTTAGTGCCGGTTGGAAGTTCCTGCAGTATTCACTGTACAACAGATTTGGAGCTAATACCTCCCCATATATATTTATGGAATGGTGTTTACCACTGAAAGAGAACTTTGTGTTCCCAACAAGCTATATGAAGGAATTCTTTCACACACAATTCTCTCTGTGTACTGAGCATGTGGAGAGACGTCGTTCATCTAGCACTAAAGGAACGTGTTGCCGGAGAAACTTTTACTCGATTTTTTGAGTCTGTTCCCTAGTGCCGTTTTGAAGTTCCTGCAGTTTTCACTGTAAAACCGACTTGGAGATAGTACTTCTCCTTATATATGTATGGGGTGGATTTTGCCACTGAAAGAAACTTTGTGTTCCCAGCATTTTAGGTGAAGGACGGCTTTCACACACATTTATCACTCCGAACTGAGCATGTGGAGATACTTTCGTTCATCTAGCACAAAGGGAACGGGTTGCAGGGGAAACTTTTACTATGATTCTCAGTCTGTTTAATAGTGCCGTTTTGATGTTCTTGCAGTTTTCACTGTAAAAACGAGTTGGAGCTAGTACCGCCCCATATATGTGTATGGAGTAGAGTTTGCAACTGTAAAGAAACTTTGTGTTCACAAGAATCTAAGTAAAGGACGGCTTTCACACAAACTTAACTCTCAGAACTGAGCATGTGGATAGACTTTAGTTCATCTAGAACAAATTGAACGGTTTGCAGGGGAAATTTTTCTCTGGATTCCCAGTCTTTTTCCTAATGTCGTATGAAGTTTTCTGCAGCTTTCTCTGTAATACCGACTTGGAGCTAGTTCCTTTCCTTATACATGTATGGAGTGGAGTTTGCAACTGAAAAGTAACTTTGTGTTCCCTACAATTTATGTGAAAGACGGCTTTCACACACACTTATCTCTCAGAACTGAGCATGTGGAGAGACATTCGTTCATCTAGCACAAAGGAAATGTGTTGCAGGTGAAACTATTACTCTGGATTCTCAGTCTGTTTACTAGTGCCGTTTTTAATTTCCTGCAATTTTTCACTGTAATACCGATTTGGAGCTAGTACCTTTCCTTATACATGTATGGAGTGGAGTTTGCAACTGAAAAGCAACTTTGTTTTCCCAACAATCTAGGTGATGGACGTCTTTTACACACACTTATCTGACAGAACTGAGCATTTGGTGAGACGTTCGTTCATCTAGCACAAAGGGAACGTGTTGCATGGGAAACTTTTACTTGGGACTCTCAGTCTGTTTCCTAGTTCCAGTTTGAAGTTCCTGCAGTTTTCACTGTAAAACCGAGTTACAGCTAGGACCTACGCATATATTTGTATGGAGTGGAGTTTGCAACTGAAAAGAATGTCTGTGTTCCCAACAAGATAGGTGAAGGTCGGTTTTCACACTCACTTATCTCTCAGAACTGAGCATGTTGAGAGACGTTCGTTCATCTAGCACAAAGGGAACGGGTTGCAGGAGAAACTTTTTCTCTGGTTTCTCACTCTGTTTCCTAGTGCCGGTTTGAAGTTCCTGCAGTTTTCACTGTAAAACATATTTGGAGCTAGTAAATCCCCATGAATATGTATGGAGTGTTGTTTGCTACTGAAAAGAATCTTTGTGTTCCTAACAAGCTATGTGAAGTTCGGGTTCACACACACTTATCCCTAGAACTGAGCATGTGGAGAGACGTTCATTCATCTAGCACAAAGGGAACGGTTTGCATGAGTAACTTTTACTTTGGTTTCTCAGTCTTTTTCCTAGTGCCGTTTTGAAGTTCCTGCAGGTTTCACTGTAAAACCGAGTTGGAGCTAGTACCTGCCCATATATATGTATGGAGTGGATTTTGCCACTGAAATGAAACTTTGTGTTCCCAACATGCTATTTAAAGGACGGCTTTCACACACACGTATCTCTCAGAACTGAACATGTGGAGGGATATTCGTTCATCTAGCACAAAGGAAAAGTGTTGCAGGTGAAACTATTACTCTGGTTTCTCAGTCTGATTCCTAGTGCCATTTTGAATTTCCTACAAATTTTCACTGTAATACCGAGTTGGATCTAGTACCTACCCAGATATGTTTATGGAGTGGAGTTTGCAAATGAAAAGAAACTTTGTGTTCCCAACAAGCTAGGTGAAGGACAGCTTTCACACATACTTATCTCTCAGTACTGAGCATGTGGAGAGACGTTCGTTCATCTAGCACAAAGGGAACGGTTTGCCGTTGAAACTTTTACTCTGGTTTCTCAGTCTGTTTCCTAGTGCCGGTTTGAATTTAAGCAGTTTTCACTGTAAAACAGAGTTGGAGAAAGTACCTCCCCATATAAATGTATGGAATGTATTTTGCAAATGAAAAGTAACTTGGTGTTCCGAACAAGCTAGGTGAAGGACGGCTTTCACACACATTTATCTCTCAGAACTGAGCATTTGGAGAGACGTTCGTTCATCTAGTACAAAGGGAACGGGTTGCAGGAGAAACTTTTACTCTGGTTTCTCAGTCTGTTTCCTAGTGCCGGTTTGAAGTTCCTGCAGTTTTCACTGTAAAACCGCGTTGGAGCTAGTACATTCCCTTATATATGTATGGATAAGAGTTTGCAACTGAAAAGAAACTTTGTGTTCCCAACAAGATAGGTGAAGTACGGCTTTCACACACACGTATCTCTCAGAACTGAGCATGTTGAGAGACGTTCGTTCATCTAGCTAAAAAGAAACGGGTTGCAGGACTAACTTTTACTCCGGTTTCTCAGTCTGTTTCCTAGTGCCGGTTTGAAGTTCCTGCAGTTTTCACTGTAAAACATATTTGGAGCTAGTAAATCCCCATGTATATATATGGAGTGTTGTTTGCTACTGAAAAGAAACTTTGTGTTCCCAAGGAGCTAGGTGAACTACGGCTTTCACACACACTTAACTCTAAGAAATGAGATTGTGGAGAGACGTTCCTTCACCTAGCACAAGGGGATCGGGTTGCAATGTAAACTATTACTCCCTTTTCTCAGTGTGTTTCCTAGTGACGGTTTGAAGTTCCTGCATTTTTCACTGTAAATCCGAGTTGGCGCTATTACCTCCCCATGTATATGTATGGAGTGGATTTTGCAACTGAAAAGAAACTTTGTGTTCCCAACAAGCTACGTGAAGAACGGCTTTCACACCCAAGTATCTCTCAGAACTGAGCATGTGGAGAGACGTTCAATCATCTAGCACAAAAGAAACGGGTTGCATGGGAAAATTTTACTCTGGTTTCTCAGTCTGTTTCCTAGTGCCGGTTTGAAGTTCCTGTAGTTATCACTGTAAAACTGAGTTGGAGGTCGTACCTCCCCATATAAATGTATGAATTGTAGTTTGCAACTGAAAAGAACCTTTTTGTTCCCAACAATTTAGTTGAATGTCGGCTTTCACACACACACATCTCTCAGAATTGAGCATGTGGAGAGACGTTCGTTCATCTAGCACAAAGGGAACGGATTGCAGGGAAACTTTTACTCTGGATTCTCAGTCTGTTTCCTAGTACCGGTGTGAATTTCCTGCAGTTTTCACTGTAAAACCGAGTTGGAACTATTACCTCCCCATATATATGCAAGGAGAGGAGTTTGCAACTTAAAAGAATCTCTGTGTTCCCAACAATCTACGTGAAGTACGGCTTTCACAAACACTTATCTCTCACAACTGAGTGTGTGGAGTGACGTTTGTTCATCTAGCACAAAGGAAACAGGTTGCAGGAGAAACTTTTACTCTGGTTTCTCAGTCTGTTCCCTATTGCCGATTTGAAGTTCCTGCAGTTTTCACTGTAAAAGGGACTTGGGGATTGTACCTCCCCATATATATGTATGGAGTGTAGATTGCCACTGAAAGAAACTCTTTGTTCCAAACAATTTAGGTGAAGGACGGCTTTCAAACACACTAATCTCTCAGAACTGAGCGTGTGGAGAGACTTTCGTTCATCTAGGTCAAAAGGAACGTGTTGAATGGGAAACTTTTACTCTGGTTTCTCAGTCTTTTTCCTGGTGCCGGTTTGATGTTCCTGCAGTTTTCACTGTAAAACCGAGTTGGCGCTAGTTCCTCCCCATATATATGTATGGAGTGGAGTTTGCAACTGAAAAGCAACTTTGTCTTCCCAACAAGCTATGTGAACGACGGTTTTCACACACACTTATCTCACAGAAATCAGCATTTGGAGAGACGTTCGTTCATCTAGCACAAAGGGAACGTGTTGCAGTGGAAAATTTTACACGGTTTTGTCAGTCTGTTTCCTAGTGCAGCTTTGAAGTTCCTGCAGTTTTCACTGTAAAATCGAGTTGAAGCTTGTACCTCCCGTATATATGTATTGAGTTGAGTTTACAGCTGAAAAGGGACTTTGTTTTCCCAACAAGCTAGGTGAAGGTCGGCTTTCACACACTCATGTCTCTCAGAACTGAGCACGTGGAGAGGATTTCTTTCATCTAGCACAAAAGGAACTGGTTGCAGGAGAAACTTTACTCTGCTTACTCAGTCTGTTTAATATTGCCTTTTTGAAGTTCCTTCATTTTTCACTGTAAAACAGAGATGGAGCTTGTAAATCCCCATATATATATATGGAGTGAAGTTTGCCACTGAAAAGAAACTTTGTGTTCCAACAAGCTTGGTGAATGACGGCTTTCACTCACAATTAACTCTCAGATCTGAGCATGTGGAGAGACTTTCTTTCATCTAGCACAAAGATAACGAGTTGCAGGGGAAACATTTTCTCTGGATTCTCAGTCTGTTTCCTAGTTCCGGTTTGGTGTTCCTGCAGTTTTCACTGTAAAAAAGTGTTGGAGCTTGTACCTCCCGATATATATGTATTGAATGGAGTTTGCAACTGAAAATAAACGTTGTTTTCCCAACAAGCTATTTCAAGGACATCTTTCACACACACTTATCTCTCAGAACTGAGCATGTGGAGAGACATTCGTTCATCTAGTACAAAGGGAACGGTTTGCAGGAGAAACTTTTACTCTGGTTTCTCAGTCTGTTTCCTAGTACCGGTTTGAATTTCAAGCAGTTTTCACTGTAAAACCGAGTTGGAGAAAGTACCTCCCCACATAAATGTATGAAATGTATTTTGCAAATGAAAAGTAACTTGGTGTTCCGAACAAGCTGGGTGAAGGACGGCTTTCACACACACTTATCTCTCAGAACTGAGCATTTGGAGAGACGTTCGTTCATCTAGTACAAAGGGAACGGTTAGCAGGAGAAACTTTTACTCTGGTTTCTCAGTCTGTTTCCTAGTGCCGGTTTGAAATTCCTGCAGTTTTCACTGTAAAAACGAGTTGGAGCTAGTACATTCTCTTATATATGTATGGATAAGAGTTTGCAACTGAAAAGAAACTTTGTGTTCCCAACAAGAAAGGTGAAGTACGGCTTTCACACACACTTATCTCTCAGAACTGAGCATGTTGAGAGACGTTCGTTCATCTAGCTAAAAAGAAACGGGTTGCAGGAGAAACTTTTACACCGGTTTCTCAGTCTGTTTCCTAGTGCCGGTTTGAAGTTCCTGCAGTTTTCACTGTAAAACATATTTGGAGCTAGTAAATCCCCATGTATATGTATGGAGTGTTGTTTGCTACTGAAAAGAATCTTTGTGTTCCCAACAATCTAGGTGAAGTTCGGCTTTCACACAGACTTATCTCTCAGAACTGAGCATGTGGAGAGACGTTCGTTCACGTAGCACAAAAAGGAACGGTTTGCAGGAGAAACTTTTTCTCTGGTTTCTCTTTGTGTTTCCAGTGCCGGTTTGTAGTTCCTGCATTTTTCACTGAAAAAACGATTCGGAGCTAAAAGCACCCCATATTTATGTATGGAGTGGAGTTTTCAACTGAAAAGTAACTTTGTGTTCCCAACAAGCTAGATGAAGGACGGCTTTCATACACACTTTTCTCTCAGAACTGAGCATTTGGAGAGACGTTCGTTCTTCTAGCACAAATGAAACGGGTTGCAGGGGAAAACTTTACTCTAGTTTCTCAGTCTGTTTCCTAGTGCCGGTTTGAAGTTTCTGCAGTTTCACTGTAAAATCGATTTGGAGCTTGTACCTCCCCATATATATGTATAGAATTGAGTTTTCAACTGAAAATTGACTTTGATTTCCCAACAAACTAGGTGAAGTACGGCATTCACACACACGTATATCTCAGAACTGAGCATTTGGAAATACGTTCGTTCATCTAGCACAAGGAGAAAGGGTTGCAGGAGAAATTTTACTCTGGTTTCTCAGTCTTTTTCCTATTGCCGGTATGAAATTCCTGCAGTTTTCACTGTAAAAGCGTGTTGGAGCTAGAACCTTCCGAATACATATGTATGCAGTGGAGTTTGCAACTGAAAAGAAACTATGTGTTCCCAACAAGCTAGGTGAACGACGGCTTTCACTCACAATTAACTCTCAGAACTGAGCATGTGGAGAGACGTTCGTTCATCTCGGACAAGGGGAACGGTTTGAAGGGGAAACTTACTCTGGTTTCTCAGTCTGTTTCTTCGTGCCGGTTTGAAGTTCCTGCAGTTTTCACTGCACAACCGAGTTGGAGGTAGTACCTCCCCATATATATGTATGGAATGGAGTTTACCGCTAAAAGACAACTTTGTGTTCCCAACAAGCTATATGAAGGAATTCTTTCACACACAATTCTCTCTCAGTACTGAGCATGTGGAGAGACTTTCCTTCTTCTAGCTAAAGGGTACGTGTTTCAGGGGAAACATTACCTCTGGTCTCTCAGTCTGTTTCCTAGAGCCGGTTTGAATTTCAAGCAGTTTTCACTGTAAAACCGAGTTGGAGATAGTACCTCCCCATATAAATGTATGGAATGTATTTTGCAAATGAAAAGTAACTTGGTGTTCCGAACAAGCTGGGTGAAGGACGGCTTTCACACACACTTATCTCTCAGAACTGAGCATTTGGAGAGACGTTCGTTTATCTAGTACAAAGGGAACGGTTTGCAGGAGAAACTTTTACTCTGGTTTCTCAGTCTGTTTCCTAGTGCCGGTTTGAAGTTCCTGCAGTTTTCACTGTAAAACCGAGTTGGAGCTAGTACCTCCCCATATATATGTATGGAGTGGAGTATGCAACTGAAAAGAAACTTTGTGTTCACAAGAATCTAGGTAAAGACGGCTTTCACACAAACTTAACTCTCAGAACTGAGCATGTGGATAGACTTTAGTTCATCTAGAACAAATTGAACGGTTTGCAGAGGAAACTTATTCTCTGGATTCCCAGTCTGTTTCCTACTGCCGGTATGAAGTTTTCTGCACCTTTCTCTGTAATACCTACTTGGAGCTAGTACCTTTCCTTATACATGTATTGAGTGGAGTTTGCAACTGAAAAGCAACTTTGTGTTCCCAACAAGCTAGGTGATGGACGTCTTTTACACACACTTATCTCACAGAACTGAGCATTTGGTGAGACGTCCGTTCATCTAGCACAAAGGGAACATGTTGCATGGGAAACTTTTACTTGGGTCTCTCAGTCTGTTTCCTAGTTCCAGTTTGAAGTTCCTGCAGTTTTCACTGTAAAACCGAGTTACAGCTAGGACCTACTCATATATTTGTATGGAGTGGAGTTTGCAACTGAAAAGAAAGTTTGTGTTCCCAACAAGCTGGTGAAGGGCGATTTTCACACACACTTATCTCTCAGAACTCAGCATGTTGAGAGACGTTCGTTCATCTAGCACAAAGGGAACGGGATGCAGGGGAAACTTTTTCTCTGATTTCTCATTCTATTTCCCAGTGACGGTTTGAATTCCTGCAGTTTTCACTGTAAAACCGAGTTGGAGGTATTACCTCCCCATATATATGTAAGGAGAGGAGTTTGCAACTTAAAAGACTCTCTGTGTTTCCAAAAATCTACGTGAAGTACGGCTTTCACAAACACTTATCTCTCACAACTGAGTGTGTGGAGAAACGTTTGTTCATCTAGCACAAAGGAAACTGGTTGCAGGAGAAACTTTTACTCCGGTTTCTCAGTCTTTTTCCTAGTGCCGGTTTGAAGTTCCTTCAGTTTTCACTGTAAAACATATTTGGAGCTAGTAAATCCCCATGTATATGTATGGAGTGTAGTTTGCAACTGAAGAGAATCTTTGTGTTCCCAAGAATCTAAGTGAACTACGGCTTTCACACACACTTAACTCTCAGAAGTGAGATTGTGGAGAGACATTCGTTCATCTAGCACAGGGGGATCGGGTTGCAGTGGAAACTAGTATTCCGTTTTCTCAGTCTGTTTCCTAGTGACGGTTTGAAGTTCCTGCATTTTTCACTGTAAAACAGAGTTGGAGCTAGTACCTCCCCATATATATGTATGGAGTGGAGTTTGCAAATGAAAAGCAACTTTGTGTTCCCAACAAGCTAGGTGATGGACGTCTTTTACGCACACTTATCTCACAGAACTGAGCATTTGGTGAGACGCTCGTTCATCTAGCACAAAGGGAACTGGTTTCAGGTGAAATTTTACTCTGGTTTTTCAGTTTGTTTCTTAGAGCCGGTTTGAAGTTCAAGCTGTTTTCACGATAAAACGGAGTTGGGGAAAGTACCACCCCGTATATATGTATGGAGTGGATTTTGCAACTGAAAAGAAACTTTGTGTTCCCAACAATCTAGGTGAAGAACGGCTTTCACACCCAAGTATCTCTCAGAACTGAGCATGAGGAGATACGTTCTTTCATCTAGCACTAAGCAAACGGGTTGCTGGAGAAACTTTACTCTGGTTTCTCAGTCTGTTTCCTAGTGACGGTTTGAAGTTACTGTAGTTTTCACTGTAAAACATTTTTGGAGCTAGTACATCACCGTATATGTGTATGGATTGGAGTTTGCAACTGAAAACAAACTTTGTGTTCCCAACAATCTAGGTGAAGTACGGCTTTCACACACATTTATCTCTCAGAACTTAGCATGTGGAGAGACGTTCATTCATCTAGCACAAAGGGAACCGTTTGCAGGTGAAACTATTACTCTGGTTTCTCAGTCTGTTTCCTAGTGCCGGTTTGAATTTCCTGCAGTTTTCACTGTAAAAAAGATTTGGAGCTAGTATCTCCCCATATATATGTATGGAGTGGTGTTTGCAACTGAAGAAATACTTTGTGTTCCCAACAAGCTAGGTGAAGAACGGCTTTCACGCACACATATCTCTCAGAAATGAGCATGTGGATAGACGTTCGTTCATCTAGCACAAAGGGACCGGGTTGCAGGGGAAACTTTACTCCCTTTTCTCAGTATGATTTCAAGTGCCTGTTTGAATTTCCTGCAATTTTCAGTGTAAAACCAGGTTGGAACTGGTACCACCCCGTATATATGTATGGAGTGGAGATAGCAACTGAAAAGAAAATTTGTGTTAAAAACAAGCTAGGTGAAGGACGGCTTTCACACACACTTATCTCTCAGAACTGAGCATGTGGAGAGACGTTCGTTCATCTAGCACAAAGAATGGTTTGCAGGGGAAACTTTTACTCTGGTTTCTCAGTTTGTTTCCTATTGCCGGTTTGATGTTCCTGCAGGTTTCAATGTAAAACCGTGTTGAAGCTAGTACCACCGCATATATATGTATGCAGAAGCTTTTGCAAATGAAAAGAATCTTTGTGTTCCAAACAAGCTATGTGAAGGACGGCTTTCACAAACAGTTATCTCTCAGAACTGAACATGTGAAGAGACGTTCGTTCATCTAGCACAAAGGGAACATTTTGCTGGAGAAACTTTTAGTCTGATTTCTCAGTCTGTTTCCTAGTGCCGGTTTGAATTTCCTGCAGTTTTCACTGTAAAACCGTCTTGAAGCTAGTAAAACCCCATATTTATTTATGGAGTGGAGTTTACAAATGAAAAGTAACTTTTTGTCTCAACAATTTAGGTGAAGTACGGCTTTCACACACACATATCTCAGAACTTAGCATGTGGAGAGACTTTCGTTCTTCTAGCACAAATGGAACGGTTTGCAAGGGAAACTTTTACTCTGTTTTCTCAGTCTTTTTCCTAGCGTCTGTTTGAATTTCCTGCGGTTTTCAATATAAAACCGAGTTGGAGCTAGTACTTACCCATATATATTTATGGAGTGGAGTTGGCAAATAAAAAGAAACTTGGTGTTCCCAAAAAGCTAGGTGAAGGACGGCTTTCACACACATTTATCTTTCAGAACTGAGCATTTGGAGAGACGTCCGTTCATTTAGTACATAGGGAAAGTGCTGCCGGAGAAAATTTTACTCTGGTTCTTAGTCTGTTCCTAGTGCCAGTTTGAACTCCTGCAGTTTTCACTGTAAAACAGATTTGGAGCTAGAACCTCCCCATATATATAAATGTAGTGGTGTTTGAAAGTGAAAAGGAATTGTGTTCCCTTCAAGCTAGTTGAAGGAAGACTTTCACACACATTTATCTCTCAGAACTGGGCATGTGTAGAGAAGTTCGTTCATCTACAACAAAGGGACCGTGTTGCAGGGAAACTTTTACTTTGGTTTCTCAGTCTGTTTCCTAGTGCCTGTTTGATCTTCCTGCAGTTTTCACTGTAAAACGGAGTTGGAGCTAGTACCACGCTATATATATGTATGGAGTAGAGTTTGCAACTGAAAAGAAACTATATGTTCCCTACAAGATAGGTGAAGGACGGCTTTCACACACCCTTATCTCTCAGAACTGAGCATGTGGAGAGACTTTCGTTCATCTCGCACAAAGGAAACGGGTTGTAGGAGAAAATATTTCTCTGGATTCTCAGTCTGTTTCCTAGTGCCGGTTTGAAGTTCCTGCAGTTTTCACCGCACAACCGAGTTGGAGCTAGTACCTCCCCATATATATGTATGGAATGGAGTTTACCACTGAAAGAGAACTTTGTGTTCCCAACAAGGTATATGAAGGAATTCTTTCACAGAAAATTCTCTCTCAGTACTGAGCATGTGGAGAGACGTTCCTTCTTCTATCTAAAGGGAACGTGTTTCAGGGGAAACATTACCTCTGGTCTCTCAGTCTGTTTCTTGTGCCTGTTTGATCTTCCTGCAGTTTTCACTGTAAAACCGAGTTGGAACTCCTACCACGCCATATATATGTATGGAGTGGAGTTTGCAAATGAAAAGAAACTTTGTGTTCCCAACAAGCTATGTGAAGGACGGATATAACACACACGTATCACTCAGAAATGAACATGTGCAGAGACTTCCGTTCATCTCGCACAAAGGGAAGGGGTTTCAGGATAAACTTTTTCTCTGGATTCTCAGTCTGTTTCCTACTGCCGGTTAGAAGTTCCTGCAGTTTTCACTGTAATACCGACTTGGAGCTAGTATCTCCTCATATATTTGTATGGAGTGTAGTTTGCCACTGAAAGGAAACTTTGTGTTCCCAACAATTTAGGTTAAGATCGGCTTTCACTCACATGCATCTCTCAGAACTGAGCATGTGGAGAGACGTTCGTTCATCCAGCACAAAAGGAACGCGTTGCAGGTGTAACTTTTACTCTGGTTTCTCAGTCTGCTTCTTAGTGCCGGTTTGAAGTTCATTCAGTTTTCACTGTAAATAATATTTGGAGCTAGTAAATCCCCATGTATATGTATGGAGTGTTGTTTGGTACAGAAAACAAACTTTGTGTTCCCAAGAAGCTAGGTGAACTACGGCTTTCACACACACTTAACTCTCAGAAATGAGATTTTGGAGAGACGTTCGTTCATCTAGCACAAGGGGATAGGGTTGAAGTGGAAACTATTACTCCCTTTTCTCAGTCTGTTTCCTAGTGACGGTTTGAAGTTCCTGCAGTTTTCACTGTAAAATCGATTTGAATCATGTACCTACCCATATATATCAATTGAGTTGTGTTTACAACTGAAAAGGGACTTTGTTTTCCCAATAAGCTATGTGAAGGACGGCTTCACACACACGTATCTCTCAGAAGTGAGCATGTGGAGAGACGTTTGTTCATCTAGCACAAATGGAACGTGTTTCAGGAGATATTTTACTCTGGTTTTTCAGTCTCTTTCTTAGAGCCGGTTTGAAGTTGAAGCAGTTTTCAGTATAAAATGGAGTTGGAGAAAGTACCACCCCATATATATGTATGGAGTGGATTTTGCAACTGAAAAGAAACTTTGAGTTCCCAACAAGCTTGGTGAATAATGGCTTTCACACCCAAGTATCTCTCAGAACTGAGCATTAGGAGATACGTTGGTTCATCTAGCACAATGGGAACAGGTTGCAGGAGAAACATTTACTCTGGTTTCTCAGTCTGTTCCCTATTGCCAGTTTGAAGTTCCTGCAGTTTTCACTGTAAAAGGGACTTGGGGATTGTACCTCCCACTATATATGTATGGAGTGTAGATTGCCACTGAAAGAAACTCTTTGTTCAAAGAAATTTAGGTGAAGGACGGCTTACAAACACACTTTTCTCTCAGAACTGAGCATGTGGAGAGACTTTCGTTCATCTAGGACAAAAGGAACGTGTTGAATGGGAAACTTTAGTCTGGTTTCTCAGTCTTTTTCCTGGTGCCGGTTTGATGTTCCTGCAGTTTTCACTGTAAAACCGAGTTGGAGTTAGTACCTCCCCATATATATGTATGGAGTGGTGTTTGCAACTGAAAAGAATCTTTGTGTTCCCAACAAGCTAGGTGAAGGACGGCTTTCACACACACTTATCTCTCAGAACTGAGTATTTGGAGAACGTTCGTTCATCTAGCACAATGGGAACAGGTTGCAGGAGAAATATTTACTCTGGTTTCTCAGTCTGTTTCCTACTTCCAGTTTGAAGTTCCTGCAGTTTTCTCTTTAAAACCGAGTTGGAGCTTGTACCTATCCATATATATGTACGGACTGTAGTTAGCAACTGAAAAGTAACTTTGTGTTCCCAACAAGCTAGGTGAAGGACGGTTTTCACACACACTTATCTCTCAGAACTGAGCATGTGGAGAGACGTTCGTTCATCTAGCACAAAGGGAACGGTTTGCATTTGAAACTTTTACTCTGGTTTCTCTGCCTGTTTCCTATTGCCGGTTTGAATTTCAAGCAGTTTTCACTGTAAAATCGAGTTGGAGAAAGTACCTCCCTTTATAATTTTATGGAGTGTATTTTGCAACTGAAAAGTAACTTGGTGTTCCCAAAAAGCTAGGTGAAGAACGGCTTTCACACACACTTATCTCTCAGAACTGAGAATTTGGAGAGACGTTCGTACATCTAGCACAAAGGGAACGGGATGCAGGTGAAACTTTTACTCTGGTTTCTCAGTCTGTTCCCTATTGCCGGTTTGAAGTTCCTGCAGTTTTCACTGTAAAAGGAATTGGGGATTGTACCTCCCCATATATACGTATGGAGTGTAGATTGCCACTGAAAATAATCTCTTTGTTCAAAACAATTTAGGTGAATGACGGCTTTGAAACACACTATTCTCTCAGAACAGAGCATGTGGAGAGACTTTCGTTCATCTAGGACAAAAGGAACGTGTTGAATGGGAAAACTTTACTCTGGTTTCTCAGTCTTTTTCCTAGTGCCGGTTTGAAGTTCCTCCAGTTTTCACTGTAACACCGATTTGGCGCTAGTTCCTCCCCATATATATGTATGGAGTGGAGTTTGCAACTGAAAAGAAGTTTTGTGTTCCCAACAAGCTAGTTGAAGGACGGCTTTCACACACACTTATCCCTCAGAACTGAGCATGTGGAGAGACGTTCGTTCATCTAGCACAAAGGGAACAAGTTACAGGGGAAAATTTTCCTCCCTTTTCTCAGTCTGTTTCTAGTGCCGTTTTGAAGTTCCTGCACTTTTCATGTAAAAGCGTTTTGGAGCTAGTACCTCCTCGTATATATGTATGGATTGGAATTTGCAACTGAAAAGAAACTTTGTGTTAGCAACAAGCTAGATGAAGGACGGACTTTCACACACACTTATCTCTCAGAATTGAGAATCTGGAGAGACTTTCGTTCATCTAGCACAAAGGGAACGGGTTGCAGGAGAATCTTTTACTCTGGTTTTTCAGTCTGTTTCCTAGTGCCGATTTGAAGTTCCTGCAGTTTTCACTGTAAAACCGAGTTGAAGCTAGTACATTCCCTTATATATGTATGGATAAGAGTTTACAAATGAAAAGAAACTTTGTGTTCCCAACAAGCTAGGTGAAGAACGGCTTTAACACTCAAGTATCTCTCAGAACTGAGAATGAGGAGATGCGTTCTTTCATCTAGCACAAAGCAAACGGTTTGCAGGAGAAACTTTACTCTGGTTTCTCAGTCTGTTTCCTACTGCCGGTTTGAAGTTCCTGCAGTTTTCACTGTAAAACCGAGTTGGAGCTTGTACCTCCACATATATATGTATGGAGTGGAGTTTGCAACTGAAAAGAAACATTGTGTTCCCAACAAGCTAGGTGAAGAACGGCTTTCACACACACATATCCCTCAGAACTGATCATGTGTAGAGACGTTCGTTCATCTTGCACAAAGGGAAAGGTTTTCTGGTGAAAATTTGTCTCTGGTTTCTCAGTCTGTTTGCTAGTGCCGGTTTGAATTTCCTGCAGTTTTCACTGTAAAAACGAGTTGGAAAATGTACCTCCCCTCATATATATATGCAGTGGATTTTGCAACTGAAAAGAAATATTGTGTTCCCAACAAGCTAAGTGAAGGATGGCTTTCACACACACTTATCTCACAGAACTGAGCATTTGGAGAGACGTTCGTACATCTAGCCCAAAGGGAACGGGTTGCAGGAGAAACTTTACTCTGGTTTCTCAGTCTGTTTCCTAGTGCCGGTTTGAAGTTCCTGCAGTTTCACTTTAAAACCGAGTGGGAGCTAGGACCTACTCATATATTTGTATGGAGTAGAGTTTGCAACTGAAAAGAAAGTTTGTGTTCCCAACAAGCTTGGTGAAAGGCGGCTTTCACACCCACTTACCTCTCAGAACTGAGCATGTGGAGAGACGTTCTTTCATCTAGCACAAAGGGAACGGGTTGTAGTTCAAACTTTTACTCTGGTTTCTCAGTCTATTTCCTAGTGCCGGTTTGAATTTCAAACAGTTTTCACTCTAAAACCGAGTTGGAGATATAACCTCCCCGTATATATGTATCGAGTGGAGTTTGCAACTGAAAAGAAACTTTGTGTTCCCAACAAGCTAGCTGAAGGACGGCTTTCACACACACTTAACTCTCAGAACTGAACATGTGGAGAGACGTTCGTTCATCTAGCACCAAGGAAACGGTTTCCAGGAGAAAATTTTACTCTGGTTTCTCAGTCTGTTTCCTAGTGCCGTTATGAAGTTCCTGCAGATTTCACTGTAAAACCGACTGGGAGATATTACCTTTCCATATATATGTATGGATTGTAGTTTGCCACTGAAAAGAAACTTTGTGTTAGCAACAATTTAGGTGAATGTCGGCTTTCACACACACGCATTTCTCAGGACTGAGCATGTGGAGAGACGTTCGTTCATCTAGCACAAAAGGAACGTGTTGCAGGGGAAACTTTTACTCTGTTTTCTCAGTCTGTTTCCTAGTGCCGGTTTGAAGTTCCTTCAGTTTTCACTGTAAAACCGATTTGGAGTAATTACCTCCCCATATATATGTAAAGAGAGGAGTTTGCAACTTAAATGTATCTCTGTAATCCCAACAAGCTACGTGAAGTACGGCTTTCACACACTCTTATCTCTCACTACTGAGCGTTTGGAGAGACGTTTGTTCATCTAGCACAAAGGAAACGAGTTACAGGAGAAACTTTTATTCTGTTTTCTCAGTCTGTTCCCTATTGCCGGTTTGAAGTTCCTGCAGTTTTCACTGTAAAAGGAACTTGGGGATTGTACGTCCCCATATATATGTATGGAGTGTAGATTGCCACTGAAAGAAACTATTTGTTTAAAACTATTTAGGTGAAGAACGGCTTTCAAACACACTTTTCTCTCAGAACTGAGCATATGGAGAGACTTTCGTTCATCTAGCACAAAACGAACGTGTTGAATGGGTATAATTTACTCTGGTTTCTCATTCTGTTTCCTAGTGCCGGTTTGAAGTTCTGCAGTTTTCAATGTAAAACATAGTTGGATCTAGTACCTCCCCATATATATGTATGGAGTGGAGTTTGCTACTTAAAAGAATCTTGGTGTTCCCAACAAGCTAGTTGAACGATGGCTTTCACACACACATATCTCTCAGAAATGAGATTGTGGAGAGACGTTCGTTCATCTCGCACAAAGGGATCGGGTTGCAGTAGAAACTTTTACTCACTTTTCTCAGTCTGTTTCCTAGTGCCGGTTTGTAGTTCCTGCAGTTTTCAGTGTAAAACAGAATTGGAGCTAGTACCACCCCATATATATGTACGGAGTGAAGTTTGCAACTTAAAAGAAACTTTGTGTTCCCAACAATCTAGGTGAAGGACGGCTTTCAAACACAGTTAACTCTCAGAACTGAGCATGTGGAGAGAAGTTCGTTCATGTATCACAAATGAAACGGGTTGCAGGAGAAACTTTTTCTCTGGTTTCTCAGTCTGTTTCCTAGTTCCGGTTTGAAGTTCCTGCAGTTTTCACTGTACAACAGAGTTGGAGCTAGTACCTCCCCATATATATGTAAGGAATGGAGTCTACCACTGAAAGAGAACTTTGTGTTCCCAACAAGCTATATGAAGGAATTCTTTCATACACAATTCTCTGTCAGTACTGAGCATGTGGAGAGACGTTCCTTCTTCTAGCACAAAGGGAACGGGTTTCAGGGGAAACATTACCTCTTGTCTCTCAGTCTGTTTCCTAGTGCCGGTTTGAAGTTCCTGCAGTTTTCACTGTAAAACCGAGTGGGAACTAGTACCTCCCCATATATATGTATGGAGTGGAATTTGCAACTAAAAAGAAAATATGTTCCCAACAACCTAGGTGAAGGACGGCATTCACGCACACTTATCTCTCCCAACTGAGCATGTGGAGAGACGTTCGTTAATCTAGCACAAAGGAACGGGTTGCAGTGGAAACATTTACCCTTGTCTCTCAGTCTGTTTCCTAGTGTCGGTTTGAAATTCCTGAATTTTTCACTGTAAAACAGATTTGGAGTTAGTACGTCCCCTTATATATGTATGGATTGGGGTTTGCAACTGAAAAGAAACTTTGTGTTCCCAACAATCTAGGTGAAGTTCGGCTTTCACACAGACTTATCTCTCAGAACTGAGCATGTGGAGAGACGTTCGTTCACGTAGCACAAAGGGAACGGTTTGCAGGAGAAACTTTTTCTCTGGTTTCTCATTGTGTTTCCAGTGCCGGTTTGTAGTTCCTGCATTTTTCACTGTAAAACAGAGTTGGAGTTAATACCACCCAATATTTATGTATGGAGTGGAGTTTTCAACTGAATAGTAACTTTGTGTTCCCAACAAGCTAGATGAAGGACGGCTTTCATACACACTTATGTCTCAGAACTGAGCATGTTGAGAGACGTTCGTTCTTCTAGCACAAAGGAAACGGGTTGCAGGAGGAACCTTTACTCTGGTTTCTCAGTCTCTTTCCTAGTGCCGGTTTGAATTTCCTGCAGTTTTCACTGTAAAAAGAAGTTGGAGCTAGTACCTCCCCATATATATGTATGGAGTGGGGTTTGCAACTGAAACGAAATGTTGTTTTCCCAACAAGCTAGGTCAATGACGGATTTCACCCACACTTAACTCTCAGAACTGAGCATGTGGAGAGACATTCATTCTTGTAGCACAAAGGGAACGGTTTGCAGTAGGAAATTTTACTCTGGTTTCTCAGTCTGTTTCCTAGTGCCGGTTAAAGATCCTGCAGTTTTCAGTGTAAAACAGAGTTGGAGCTAGTACCTCCCCATATATATGTATGGATTGGAATTTGCAACTGAAAAGCAACTTTGTGTTCCCAACAAGCTAGGTGAAGGACGGCTTTCACACACACTTATCTCACAGAACTGAGCATTTGGAGAGACGTTCGTTCATCTAACCCAAAGGGAACGTGTTGCAGGGGAAACTTTAACTCTGGTTTCTCAGTCTGTTTCAGAGTACCGGTTTGAATTACCTGCGGTTTTCACTGTAAAACCGATTTGGAGCTAATACCTCCCCATGTATATGTATGGAATTTAGTTTGCAACTGAAAAGAATATATTTGATCACAACAAGCTAGGTGAAGGACGGCTTTCACACACACTTATCTCTCAGAACTGAGCATGTGGAGAGAGGTTCGTTCTTCTAGCACAAAAGGAACTGGTTGCAGGAGAAAGTTTACTCTGCTTTCTCAGTCTGTTTAAAATTGCCGGTTTGAAGTTCCTTCATTTTTCACTGTAAAACAGAGTTGGATCTAGTACCTCGCATATATATGTATGGAGTGGAGTTTGCCACTGAAAAGAAACTTTGTGTTCCCCACCAGCTAGTAGAAGGACGGATTTCACACACACTTATCTCTCAGAACTGAGCATGTGGAGAGAATTTCGTTCATCTATCACAAAAGGAATTGGTTGCAGGAGAAACTGTACTCTGCTTTCTCAGTCTGTTTAACATTGCCGGTTTGAAGTTCCTTCATTTTGCACTGTAAAACATAGTTGGATCTAGTACCTCGCATATATATATGGATTGGAGTTTGCCACTGAAAAGAAACTTTGTGTTCCCAACCAGCTAGTAGAAGGACGGATTTCACACACACTTTTCTCTCAGAACTGACCATGTGGAGAGACGTTCGTTCATCTCGCACAAAAGGAACGTGTTGAAGGGGAAACTTTTACTCTTGTTTCAGTCTGTTTCCTAGTGCCGCTTTGAATTTCCTGCAGTTTTCACTGTAAAACCGACTAGGAGCTTGTACCTCCCCATATTTATGTATGGAGTGTGGTTTGCAACTGAAAAGAAACTTTTTGTTCCCAACAAGCTAGGTGAAGGACGGCTTTCACTCACAATTAACTCTCAGAACTGAGCATGTGGAGAGACGTTCGTTCATCTCGCACAAATGGAACGGGTTGTAGGGGAAACTTTTACTCTGGTTTCTCAGTGTGTTTCCAAGTGCCGAGTTGAAATTCCTGCAGTTTTCACTGTAAAACCGAGTTGGAGCTCTTACCACCCCATATATATGTATGGAGTGGAGTTTGCAACTGAAAAAAAACTTTGTGTTCCCAACAATCTATGTGAAGTTCGGCTTTCACACACACTTAACACTCAGAACTTAGCATGTGTAGAGACGTTCGTTCATCTAGCACAAATGGACGGGTTGCAGGAGAAACTTTTTCTCTGGTTTCTCAGTCTGTTTCCTAGTGCCGGTTTGATGTTCCTGCATTTTTCACTGTAAAACCGAGTTGGATCTGGTACATCCCCATATATATTCATGGAGTGTAGTTTGCAACTGAAAGGAAACTTTATGATCCAACAATTTATGTTAAGGACGGCTTTCACACACACTTTTCTCTGAGAACTGAGCATGTGGAGAGACATTCTTTCATCTAGCACAGATGTAACTTGTTGTAGGTGAAACTTTTTCTCTGGTTTTTCAGTCATTTTCCTAGTGCCGGTTTGTAGTTCCTGCAATTTTGACTATAAACCCGTGTTGAACTTAATTCCTCCCCATATATATGTATGGATTGGAGTTTGCAACTGAATAGAATCTTTGTGTTCCCAACTCTTTATGTGAAGGACGGCTTTCACACACACTTATCTTTCAGAACTTAGCATGTTGTTGGACTTTCATTTATATTTCTTCATGTGGTGATACGTTATTTTATCCAGTTAAAGGTAGCGTGTATTTTAATAACACCTTCTCTGATTTCTCTGTAAGTATTCAGTGGTCGGTTTTAATGTAAATCTTGTTTGCTTTTTAAAATGCTTTTGCAGTAGTGCTTGCCCTGGTATATGTAAGTAATCTATTTTCTCTAGAGCGGAAACTGTGTCTTTATAAGAATTTATGTGAAGGACTTCTTCAACACAGATATTGATATGGGAATTCACCATGTGCTTAGGCGTTCTATCATCCAGCATTAAAGTTATGTGACATACAGAAACACTTAGTCTGTTTTCTCTGTTTGTTTCTCAAAGCCGGTTTCCAAGAAAATTTGTTTGCACTGGAAAACCGATTTGGTTCTAATACATACCCATATATATGAAAGCAGTGTAGTTTCCCCTGGCCAAAAACTCTGGTTTCCCAACAAGCCAGTGGAAACGTGGCTTCCATACGCATACAGACCTAAACATTTAGCATGTATAGAGGCATTATGTCATCCAGCATAAAATACAAGGGGACTTCTAGAGACACATTCTCTGATTCCTCAAAATGTTTCCTGATGCCGGTTTCAAAGTTAAAGCCGTTTCCTGTGGATAACCTTTTTGGAGATTGTGCCTCCCTTTACATATATAAGTAGTGTAGATGCTCTAAGACAGAAGCTCTGTGTACCCAAAAATCTAGTTTTATAACAGCTTCCACACAGATTGAGATGTCAGAATTGATCATGTTGAGAGGCGTTGTTACATCCGTCATAAAAGGTAGAGTGACATGTAGAAACACTTACTATCTTTTCTCAGCATGATTCTTAAAGCCGGTCTCTAGTAAAATTGGTTTGCAATGGAAAAGCGCGGTGGAGTTTTTGCCTCCCCTTTGATATGTAACTAGCCTAATTCCCCGTGGCCAGAAACTCTGGGTTTCCAAAAACCTAAGTGAAGGAGTCTGCAACACATATTCCGTTCCCAAAATAGTACATGTGGGGACGCATTCCTTTATGTAACGTAAACAGCAAGGCTACACCTCAAGCACTTACCATGATTTCTCAGCATGATTTCTAGAGTAGGTTTAAAGCTAAAAGCATTTTTCGCTCAAAAACCTTAGTAGAGCTTGTTCCTTCTCTTATATTTATAGGTCGGTCAGTGCCCCTAACACCAAAATTCTGTGTTCCAACAGGGTTGGTGAAGGTTGATTTGCAAACACATTCGGTTTTCTCTCCTCCTCACTCTTCTGCTAAGGGAACCATGCAGGTTGTCTATTCTGGAAGCCAAGGAAAGTTTTTTCATTTAGTATCAGCCTCGGAGAAAACTGAGACCTGCTTCTGCTTCTGCTTCTTTTCCCTGCTAGATTTCCTCTTGATGCATTTCCAGATCCTCACGAGTGAGTTCCTGTAACCAAGAAATTATTTCAAAGAAAATGAGCAGGTTTCCATAAGGCCGCTACTTCATTTATATTCTTGCTTTTTAATACCTCATTTCCATCTCTTTATCTCCAGGTATCTTATTTCTATGTTCTTTGGTTGGGGCTGAAGTCTAATCAGCAATAGTGTAGAAATTATTGCTTGATATTACTGATCTACTTTCTTTCCATGGATATTTGAATTATCATTGGATTTTAGGGAAGATACTTTCTTTAAAAAAATTCTGGTAAGTATCTTGTGGGTGATTCTGATTCTCTTTGTCTAGAATTATAATGCTTAATTTCTGAATAAGTGATGCTTTCATAGAGCTCAAAATTCCAAAGGTTTGAGCGCCACCACTGTCCCGAAGCCTTTCAAACTTTTCCTTGGGGGCACTCAGAACTGCGTGTGTCTCTTGTGTGTGTGTGTGTGTGTGTGTGTGTGTGTGTGTGTGTGTGTGTCCTTCTGGACTTAGTTTAGCCTGAAATGAGCAAAGGGAAGTACCCCTCTTTTTACACAAACAGCAGACGACTTTCACAAATTTATAACTTTTAAAAATATATGAACTGTAATGTTGTAGAATTTTACAAGAGGCAGTGACCTTCAGAGCTGTCAATAATGGAGGCAGAACAGTTGGAAGGACAGCAGGTGCTCGTGCTCAGTGGCTGAAGTCACAGAACATCCACGGCCACCTCTGGTTAATCTTATAGAGTTGGTGCTGTCTGCAGGCATTCAGGGCTCTGCCCCCCTCCCCACCAAATATATATATTAGGAAAACTGGTGAGCTTCAGTATGAGAAACAATAAAGTATTAGAAGGGGAAATTGTGTATATTGTTTTAAAAGAAATTAGCATCCAGGTAGTTTAATTTCAGCTCCTAATAGACTGATGTGATGACATTGACAAGGATGCGTAAACACCTGTAAGATCAAGGGACAGGACCGGAGACTCTGAAGCAGCAATCACCACACACAACCTTCACTGCTGTCCTTGACAACCTTATTGAATTACTTGATTTAAAATAGACTATAGATGTTAAATATCATCATTTTGAGAAAGCAGATCTTTTGAAATCTTATATATTAATGTAACTGAATTGGATAAAGAAATGCTAAATGTGTAATAAAGTATCCAAAGAGGTAACGATTACTGTAAACACCACAAATTGAAGAGGACCACAGCATAATGTGCATATATAGTTTAATGATCTGGAAGAATCACTCACCATTGTATTCAAGACATCTAGAGATGATGTTAAATGTGGTTGTCCTTGGATAGATTTTTGTGAATGTTAGAATGAAATCAGGGTCAAGCACACAAGTTTAGTTTAAAAGCAAAAGGTGAAACAGACTTCTTTTCAAAAAGCTATTGTGTCTGGTTAGAAATCATCGAATCCATGGGTCAAGGGAAGGAAAAAAAACCTAGTGACCACGTGACTGTTTCAGGAGCTGGTAGTAAAATGAAAGTTGACAATAGTGTAAATTAGATATGATATTGATGTCCAACTGACCCAATGATTTTTAGTCCATGTGTAAAAAATATATCAAGGAATAAATACTGATTTATGTGTTCTCAGCTCTGTTGCCCCCCTTCAAGCCTGCATTCTGGTTGGGAAAATAAGAACTTCTACTGCAGGGAGGAGGATTTTCAAAAAAGGAGTGTCCCCCAACCGAGAAAATAAAGAAAAAGTAGACGTACACTGTAGAGACACAGGGAGATCTGTTGAGCCAGATGACACTTGCTTTACTGTCAATTAGTAGGAGGCACAGCTTTTTGATGAGTTGGGTAACGTATTGCTGCCTTTCTCAAGGTATTGCCCACGGCTCTTGAGAAGCGATGAAGTGGGGCCAAGGAATTAGCCTCCGAATGCCCTTTGCCATGGATGTTGTCTCTATTTTCCACTTTTAAGCTTTAGCTTAGACAAGTTGCCGTGTCTTGCCAAGTGAGCTACAGACAGTAAGTACATCTTGAAGCACACGGCTCTTTCCTCCTCACTGCAGCAGAGAACCTCTGCATTGGAGCATCCTGAGATGTCATTGGTGGTCATTTTTCATGTTAGGAATCAGTAAGGATGCTATGTCCACATGGATGAGGAGGGTAAGGTTTCAGTCTCTAAAGTGTAATGATGGGTTTACCTTTTCACTTAAAGAGTCTCACATCAACAAATGC